>NC_048448.1:21551542-21739459 GCF_004353265.1 Vitis riparia
GCGTCAGTCTGTAACGATGCAGAGGCAATTCAGAGAATGGAGAAGAGGTTTCCAGGCTGATTGTGTATTCGTACAGGGATCGGGGTGCCAATGCCGCTATGAAGGAGATGTTCATGAAGATCTAGAATGGTGAACCTTGGCTCTAACGAGAAGCTTTCTGAATTCTTTGAATCGGTTTATGTGATGATTTTCTACGGAAAGAAGATCTTTGAACTCTCCTCAAAAAAACGCCCAGAAAAAGAGACTCTCTATGTCAGTTCTCCTCCCGCAACAGAAAAAGATTCTTCTCCTGGAGACTTCCCTTCAAAAAATCGCTTCACCGAATACATGGGAGTTGGAAAACGTGACTGACCATACTCTGGGACTTTCACCTGTATCCGACCCAGCTGAATCAAAGTGATGGCGGCGACGAAGATGGAGGAGCTGCCGGAGTGGCACCACTTGGGGTCGTTGGTGCACTTGATCTCGAAGCAAGCGCTGTAGCTGAGCTCTTTCCCAAGGCCCACTGGAGAAAACGCCGGGATTCGAACATGAACCAGGCTGAGAAATGAGAGGAGTGAAGCAAGGGAAAGAAAAGTGAGATGAGCCATTGACAGGGAGAGAGAGATGGGTCTTGGGCAGCCGAGAATGGAGCTGTTGCAGGGGATGGGGCGGCTTAACAGGAGCTGTACTAAGGTGCATCTCGGGCAGCTAAAAGGTATGGCTATATCATGGGGGATAGTACGGATTGATGGGTGAAGGAGTTGGGTCTTGGCAGCTAAAACTGAGCTGCAACATAGGAGAATGGACGGCTGGTGCTGGTATCTTGGCATGGCTGGTATGCTTTTAGGCAGCCAATGGATGGGTTACAGCATGTGAGAAAGGACGGCTGGTGATGGCTGGGTGAAGGTGATCTTGGTAAGGGAAAAGCAATAACAGACGGCTGGATGGTGGTTGGTGGTGCAGCTAAGATGCTAGAATTATGGGTTTAATATTACGTGAAAGGCTTGTGAATATGTGGCTAGCATAGGCATGGGATTTTTTGAATGGCAGTTTCTGTAGTTTGAATTGATGGAAAAAGGGAATTTTTGGCACATTCAAAATTAAATAAATATTTAAAGAGATATCGTATTTTATGTTTCAAAATGTATATTTAATGACAATAGTAAAAACTTTATTTTAAATTATGGTTTATGAAACTCATATATTGGCCTTTATAATTCCGAAAATAATGCTTAATAAAAAAATCGAATCATGTTAAGTTGTTTGTATTAAATCTACTTTTAATTTGTCACCAAATTTTACTATATACATCTTTTTAGTTATTTTTATTATTCAAATAATTTTATTTTAAATTACAGTTAATGGTAAGTTAGAACAATCAAAAGGCCTTAAGCTACAGGTTCAAAGGTTTATGTGATCACATCGGCCCAACACTCGTTGAACTCGGACAACGTATGTCATTTGGATGTAATTTTATTTTATTTCATTTTTCTTTTATTTAAAAATAAATATTTTTAAATTTCAAAATAAATATATTTTATTAGTTTTGTTTTAGGCTTCTCATAGTCTCAAAAAGACTATTGTGAAATTTAAAAACAGAAAAAATATATGAATCCAACCATTTACAAATTAAATTCAATTTTCGTTATAAAATGAGAAATAAAAATAAAAGCACAAATTTATATATATATATTTCTAGGAAGTAGGGTATTCAAGTTGAGGTTTGTTCGGAATGCTGCCAAATATTTTAACGCAAGAAAAATGCTTCAGCCAAAACAATGGTCAAATGAGACAGCGCAAGAGATTTATCCCTTTTTAAAAATTGACTACTTTCTCAGTAATCCCCTCCACGTAACTCAAATCAGCACGGAAGTATTGAACAAGACCCCACCACCAGCTACAAGTGGGTTGGAAGTGGACACAGTTAAATATTTTAAAAGTATAATTAAACTAATCAACATAATTATTAAATGAATTAATTGATGTCCAATCTTGTTATGCATGTTGACTCAAAGACTACCTATATATATACCCATTTTCATATTTAAATATTATATATATTTTTTAATAAATTAACAATATTAATACATTTATATAAAAATGAATAAATAATATTACAAATATTATTAATTTTTAATTATATATGTATATATTTTAAAATTATTTTTAATTTTAATAAAATATAAATTATGTATTTATGATGTCACCGATTCGATCACTAGTCTGACCAGTGAACTATGAATCGATAATTTTTTTAATTTAATGTCTGATTTGGTTATGAAAATATTAAGATTGACCCAATTCAATAAATAATAATTTATGGGGTTTGTTTTTGGGTACCCGACTAAGCCAATCTAATAAATAAAAATAAGGGAGAAGGTTTTGGAAACTTTAAAACTACTGTAAAACTATTATAAAAATATAAACAATGTGAATCTCCAACTTTCTCCCAATGAGAAAATAAAAAGGAAAATAATTCTTTCTAGAGAACATTTTGGCCCATTACTAATGGCCGGTACGCCCACGGTAGCACATAGTGTATCTTTGATGGATTATGATTATATATGCGAGGTCAAAGTTTTAAAATATTCTACATATATTTTAAATTTGTTCTAAAATACTGTGTTTGATTAATTTCTTGGTCCAATTCTCAAAGTCAAACTTGTATTTTGAATTAGAAAATTCAAGAGATTCTAAGAAACTCGTCTTCTATGGTACACAGCCTGATTGAAGCTGAGCTGTGAGAAATTTTCACAATTGTTAGCATTCTTCAGGCATTTGGTTTATTTAAATTTTGGTGAGTAATCAAATATCATACACAACCTGCTCTTTGAAGTGGTGCTGGAAGAACATTCAAAACCAGTACACATTCAAATTACTTCTCTTATATTGATACGCAGCAAGGAATTGTTGTGCCCCAGGAAAATCATCTTGAATAGATTATGAATTATATATAAAAAAATACATCAAAAGTTCGAGAGAAACCGGCTGTTCAGCTTTCACCAATTCCAGTTTTGGTTCTCTCCAGCCTCTATAAATACCTTTAAGAATTCATCTATTCATGTCAAAGAGAAGATAAGTCTTGCTCATTAGAAATAGTAAGAAATTGAAGCAGTTGTGTTTAGGAAAAAGAGAAGAGGCTTTTATTCCAAAGAAGATGTGGCTGATGATGAAGGTTTTCCTCCTGCAAATTTTAGCATTTCTACTTTTTGGTGGTGGCATCCATTGCCAAGCTTCCACTCGTCGGCTTACTTTTGTGGTAAATACTTATATGATTCTAGCCTTAACACCATCTTCTATTCATGAAATTTAGGGAGCAGTATGGCTCTCATTTTCCACCGTATGACCCTCATGGTGTCTTTGGGTACCCTGGTGTCATTGAGTCGTTCATGCATGCTTTCAATTTCTAATTGGTTATACACTTGCATGAGTGGATCGATGCAACTATTCATGCTTGTAATATTTCTTTTGGGATGAGATTGCATGGTTAACTTTTAATTGGTTACAGGTGAAGGAGGCTTCATATACAAGGCTTTGTAGCACCAAGAACATCTTAACAGTAAATGGACAATTTCCAGGACCAACTATATATGCTAAGAAAGGAGAGACGGTCATCGTCGACGTTTATAATAGGGGAAAAGAAAATATCACCATTCACTGGTAAGTCCTATCGTGTCTCGAAGAAAAATAGTAGTGGGCAGCATGCCTTCATGACATACATTCTTTTATTTCTAAGAGGGGGCTACAATGTATTGCTTTGCAAATAAAGTTAAATTTAAAATAATATTTTAGGGTTATTTGCATTAGTTCCATTGAAATACAGTTGATGCCTCTTGTAACTATGATAATATGTTGCTACATGCCATCTTTTGTTAGTCCGAAAATTAGTACTAGTTTTAACGTATAGTTATTGTTTTGCAGGCATGGGGTGAACATGCCTAGATATCCATGGACAGATGGTCCCGAGTATATCACACAATGCCCAATTCAACCAGGGTCAAAGTTTAGCCAGAAGATCATCCTTTCCTCTGAGGAAGGCACTCTATGGTGGCATGCTCACAGTGACTGGACCCGAGCCACCGTTCATGGAGCTATAATCGTTTATCCCAAGAATGGAACCAAGTATCCTTTCCCAAACTAACGCAGAAATTCCCATCATATTAGGTATAAGTGTAGTTCCTTTTAAAGGTTAATTTACATATCATGAATTAACTAACAAAGCGAAATCTAAATTATTGGAGTTGTTGAAATGCAGGACAATGGTGGAAGAGTGATGTTGAATGCAGTTCGAGATGAAGGGCTTGCAACCAGAGCTGACCCTAATGCCTCTGATTCTTTATTGATAAATGGACAACCCGGTGATCTATATCCATGCTCAAAATCAGGTATAAAGTTTAACTTCCCATTTTAAAATTGTGCACTGATGTCATTTCTTATATGTTAACCATATTACTTTTTCTTATTAATATAAACATATTTAAAACTTAATGCTAAGAAAGAGGAATATAGCTATGAGGATGGTAGAGCCATGACTTAACACATAAGAAAAGGCTAGTCCAAATATAATTTTGAACTATGGAGCCAAATTTACACCCTTAATTAATCAATCACTTCATAATTGGTGGATGCTCATGGAAAGTTTTTTTATTTTCGCTAGTCATAAGTATACAACTTTTCCTTTCTAATTGCAGGCACATTCAAGCTAACAGTGGATCATGGAAAGACCTATCTACTTCGCATAATCAATGCTGCCTTGCATGAGGCTCTCTTCTTCTCCATTGCCAAGCATAAATGACAGTGGTTGGAACAGATGGTAGCTACACGAAACCATTGACACGAGATTATATCACGATATATCCTGGCCAAACCTTTGATGTCTTACTAGAAGCTAACCAACGCCCGGATCACTATTACATGCGGCTAAAACTTATTCCATTGCCCCGGTAGCTCAAAATTTTTATGATAACACAACCACCACAGCTATTGTACAGTACAGAGGATACTACACTCCATCTTCACCTCTCACCTTGCCTCATTTTCCTGCATATAATGACACAAATGCATCGGTTCAGGTCATGGCTAGCCTCCGAAGCTTAGCAGATGTGGAACACCCTTCCAATGTCCCATTGAGCCCGAGCACTAAACTGATTTACACTGTTTCTGTAAACTCGTTCCTATGCCCCAATAATTCATGTGCAGGGCCCAATGGGACGCGATTCTCCGCAAGTATAAAACAACATAAGCTTCCAATCCCCTACGATTGACATACTACAAGCTTACTATTATAACATCAGTGGTGTATATGGAGATAAATTTCCTAGCGTTCCACCACTGGTGTTCGATTTTACAGCGGATTATCTTCCATTAGAGTATCAGACGCCAGAAATCGAAACAGAAGTAAGGGTGCTCGAGTATAACTCCACAGTGGAGATTGTTTTTCAAGGGACAAACTTGGTTTGCAGGGACACACCACCCCATGCATCTCCATGGATACAGTTTCTACCTTGTTGGATGGGGATTTGGGAATTTTTGATAAAAATAGGGACCCTTTGCGCTATAATCTGGTGGATCCTCCCCTTCAGAGTACCATCTCCGTTCCTACGAATGGTTGGGTTGCAATCAGATCGAGGCATCCAACCCTGGTATGTTGCAAGCACTCACATCCTCTATTAAAAAAAAACCCTTGAAATAATTTTCTTAATATTGCAATAAGTTAGGTGTAATGTTGGTATATTTGCACTATTGCAGGAGTGTGGTTCATGCACTGCCATGTAGAACGCCATGTGACTTGGGGCATGGAAACTGCGTTCATAGTGAAAAATGGTAAAACACCCAGAAGCTCAAATGCTACCTCCGCCATCCGACATGCCACCATGTTGAAGCTGCAAAGAATTAACATGCCAAAGATTTCATTGAATGTTTGCATTATTCAAATTTCATTATTTATTTTTTATTCAAAAAATTGTAGAATATTGTGTGTTTGGGATTATTATATAATTTGTCAATTTCTTGGATTATTAAAAGTCTACAAAGATAATGTTGTAGAATAATCTTTGAGATATGCAATGGTGGAATTTGCCATGTAAGTCTTGATTTGACAACTTTTGCCCATTCCAATTTTATTCAACATGATAAAATATTATGTTGTATTAGAAAAGTTTGAAATTATCTTTTATTTGACATTTTTTACTTATCCATATTTTATTCCAATTCTGTAGAAGCTTAGGTATCCTATTAATAATTTAAAAAAATTATAAATGATATAGTTGAGAGTAATTGGATTATTCAAATATTTAAAAATTAGACTATGATCTAAATGGATACTTGTGAAAAAGGTCATGAAATGATTTGTTTAAATTTTACTTTTACAACTCAAAATATTTTGCAAATAAGAAATTTTTTATAAAGTCTTGCACAATTGAGATAAAATCAGTTTTTTTTTTCTATTTATTTATTTCAAATTAAAATAAGCATTTTTTTTCTAAATTTAAAATAATTGATACATAATGTATATTTTTACCTGCTATTTTAGTAACAATATCACAAGACTACACCAAGATAAAGGAAAAGGAAAAAAAAAAAATTAAAAATCGTCCATTTCCATTGCATGGGACAAATTGAGTTTAACCCCACACCGAAGGAACTCCAATTCCATTTTTTAGTGATTTAATTACTTTTCAACCCTCATTTTATTTATTTATTTATCTTTTATTTTACATCAAATTAAACCCTTTATTGCTTCCTTAAAATTAAATAACTAGTAAAAACAAATCATTTTTTACTCTTTTATTTTTTAAATCTAAGTTAAAAAAATGTTTAGAAATTATTTTTAAGGGATTTTTTGGATTTTAAAAAGTAATTTTCATATATATTTTTAAAAAACTTATAACTTTTAAAAAAGGTTTCATGTGGAAGTCATCAAAATGTTATTTTTTTATAAGAATTTTATAATTCTATTTTATATATATATATATAAGAAGTTCTTTCATGTTTAGTAAAACTCTTACAATATCAATATTACCCCTTAAAAATTATTACTTTAATTTTGATTTTAATTTTAAGTTAAAGAAAAAAATATGAAGCTATCCCAAATTTGACCTTACCATCCACCTAATTAATTTTTATAAGAAAGTGTTACTTTTTAATATTTAGAAGGAGTTTTATTTATTTATTTTTAAATCATTCCCAAATGAAATTTATAAGAAAGAAAGAAAAAGTTTGCTCCAATATTAGAAAGAAATACAATTTTTAAAACATGGATTGAAGCAATTATAGAACTTTGTTACATATTTAAAAAGCATAAACATCCTCACTTATCTGATTGGGTAAAAATACTCCTGAAGAAACTATGGTAATCGTGACGTCTCCAACTCAATGATAATGAACTAAGAAATCAAAATATAAATTTGTCCATGTCTCAAACGAAATGCTCCAAATCAAATCTCGAAAGGATGACCAGAATGACAAGAGGTTTGATAGTCTCAAGAATAGAATCATGTCCCATTATAGGATCTTGTGGAGTTGCATTTTCACATGCATTTCCACTCGATAGCATGACTCGCTTTTTATTTGTGAATTTTTTTATTTTTAGGAAAAGACTTGGAGTCATCAATTATTTTTTATTATTTTTAAGAAAGGAAAACAAAATAAGAAGGAAAAAAAAAAACCCTAACTGTGATTCTTAAAAGGGAAAAGCAAGTCTGTGAAAATCGAGTTAGGATCCGAGGGTCAAGTTATCTATCAAGAAGGTATGATGATAAGCCATTGCACTCCTTCAAGCCCTAAAATCAGGTTTCTACTAATCAAGTTGAAGCAAGTATGGTAATTGACTAGTTAATTGGTAGATGCCAAGGAGCAAGAGTCATGGACTAAAACAATCATGTATGATAATGAGGAATAATAAATAGACAAGGTAGAGATGAGAGCATACCTGTGCAGCAAGAAAAGTGCCTCAAAGAAACAAGGTTAGTGTACCATAGCAAATAATCACACACTTCACAAACAGATCAAAGTCAATAAATACCTAAGATGCATTTCACTTGGATTATTATGAAGGAAAATATCATGGATGTTGGGCTCCCATCAAGGCCTAATTTTATTTTTGCATGAGCTAATCCTATAAATTCTAACTCTAATGATTATAGAGGAATCACAGGAATTTGGAAGGAATTCCATATTTTTGGAATTATGGAATTTATTCATGTTTATTAAAAATCGAGAAAATTGTTGAAAATTAAAGAAAATTAGGAAGGTTCATGCTAGGAGAAGAATGGCTGCAAGTGTTTATTAAAAATCAGGATTTTAATGCCTAAAAATGTCTAAGGATTCATTTTTAAACCCGAGATTATTTGAATGAAAAAACTTTTGAAAACCCGATTTAAAACATGTAAGATCACAAAGAAACAATAGAAATGCATTTGGGAGAGGATAGTGTGCACTAAGGTAGCCATGCAGGTGTGAGGCCAGGGATAGGACTGAGACTGCACTGCTGGTGGTTGCATGAGGAGACCTATGCAGATTGCTGGTAGTCTGAAAAGAAACTGACCATACTGATTTTAGAGGCTCACTGGGTTTTGGCGCACTACCTCATCAGCCAAGGCACTCCAACTCAACTCTAGTTTCTCAGAATCCCAACTTGAATCATCAACAAAAGCTTATGGTAGAGTAGTGAGGTCCAATTCCAGATCAGATTCCCTGTGCTGCTACTCATTCTCCATCTTCAAGTCCTCAACATTGTAACTGACTCATCCATTTTCTCACAATTCACTTCTGGATTTTTGCACCTCAACTTCTGTGTTCTCTTGTTCATTATGAGCTCCATCTTTTATTTCCAAAACTTCAAGAAAATCTAAATCACCGGGTTGGGGCACCCTCCATCTCACTGGGATAGACCTCCACTGCAGCTTGTGTATTTCCACTATATTTCATAGGCGTAGAAAGAGAATGGTAAGCTAGAAGGCAAGCATCTGAATTTTTTAATGCTTGTCTCATGGGTATTCAGTTTATGGGATTCCATGTCACAGACATCCAACCGACAGGCAACAAGTCACAACTTCCTAGTGTTTTCAGCTCAGGATACTCACATGCAAGGTCCAGAACTCATTGAGCAAACGCTGAACTCTTCTGATTAATACCATTTCCCCGACCCTCTATTTTGGCAACCATTTTGGGCATCTCATACCTGTAAAAGGCATCATCACTATTCCCAGCACCTATATTCTGCAAAGCCATATTTGCTTCAGAATTAAGAGACCAGAAAAAGGACTAAATATCAACAGGGAGCAATTGCTGAATTCAGTATGTGGGCAGCAGTATTTTGACACAGGAAAACTAATTGTCTCTGGCTAAGGAAGGTTGCGTCCAACTTCTTTCAACTCTGTCACGCCTTCCTTGTAGACTACAACACATGTATATTGACCAGTGCTCGGTGGAACCTCAAAGCAGAAATTTCTAGTTTCATTAATTATTTCCATGGGGTTCTCCAAGTTGCTTTGAGTATTACTTGCTAGATATTCTCCAAGTGAACCCTCCTAGTTACCTCTTTAAAAATGAGTGGAGATAGTCTTATTGATCTGGGATTTTTTCTGCAAAAAGTTGGGTTCTTTCAATATAAGAGTTAAGAACACATTGCAAGGATGATGTGTCATTCCCAACCACTTCTTGCTCTAAGCGTAATATCTGGTAGAAACTATATTGGATGTCTCTTGAAACGTTGCTGATTTAGTGGGGAAGGAGTTATCCCGCTTGCTTTTATCTTTCCAACTGATTCCCATCCCAATTGCTTTCATTTGGTTCAAGCCCAGAAGGAGCAGCCTGCTGCCTAGATCCCGCCTGCCACTGATAAGCCAGAGCATACATAGGCTATGGCCCTTTTACGCTTATCTACTAGCATTGCTAAACTGAAATGTGTAGTTGCACTGATTGCCCTTACTTAAACAGCTATCATCTGAAGGCTATACTCCTAGATTGCATCTTTGGTCCGAACACGGTGCCAATGAAGCTGCTGATGAACTCCCAGTCAAGAATACCAATCACTCTATCCGCAATGGCACGAGATACAAGATTGTCGATTTGAAAGTCTCCATGAACTAGGCCTGCTATCACTCCCAAACCCATAAGTTTAGATTCCTCAAAGGAAGCCAGAAATGCAACTGCTCTATGGTTGTCAAGGACCATCTTTCCTCATGTTGGGCAAACACGTACCTTTTGATTTAGAGGATCCACTTTCATGCTTGTCTTACCAAAACCACATATCTTGTGACCATTATACATTCTGACTGATTTAGCTTAAAAGACAGTTCATGTTGTTGTGCTTGTGCCTAAATAACCTCTTTCAAACTCACTTCAAGCATATCTCCAATGCCATCTATTTGGGTTGTGCCACATAGACTAGAGGCAGCTTGCTTGGCCTCTTCTTCTGATTGCGTCTGTGATAGCAAAGATCCTTTAGCCTTTTGACTTCAGCTGTTAATGAGTCCACCTTCTCTGTTCTTTTACCATCTTTTTTCTATAGGCCATCTAGTTCCATATGATCCCTCGCATTTGTGATCTTTGAGTTGTTAAGGAATTGAACTGTAGTCATTTGTACCCATCTCAGTGATGAATGAATCCAAGAGAGGAAGAGGTCCAATGGAAGCAGCATCAACAGCCAAGGTCAACCTGGAGGTCAGGTCATTTCTTGAGAATATTTCAACTTTCTGATATTGGAGTGGGAAAACTTCCAGTGGTGCTGTACACAGAAGCCAAGAATAGGAGTTTGACAAGGACCATATGAGATAACTCCAGCGCTGCCAGTGGCGGGCCTTAATTCTTCATTGCTCCATGTATGCATGAATGGCCTTGTTCTGGATGCTATATGTTGTGACTGATGTTCCATTTTAGATGAGGCCAGAAACTGATACGGTGTACTTGGTGGCATGCTGTTAAAGTCTCCAACAAGCATAACGGGGATGTGGCCCCATAAGCATCACTTAGTAATGCAATGATTGGCATCCCAAGATCAAGCTTGTCAAGAAAGCCAACTTTCATTGCATTTCCATGGCAGCCCAAGGTATTGCAATGCTTCATTCCAGTAGATTAGCCTTGGTGTCTCACTCCTAGGCTGGTTTCAAGACAGATCAATAGTTTTCAAGTTGGGAATCTTCAACAGCTAGTTCATCAACATGTACCAGTAATGCTATGTCTGGTCTACCCAAGCTTGCAAAATCAGAATCTGTCTTCGCAACAAGTTTTCATCTTCTCATAATTGATCAGAACTATGTCCTTGTCAAGATTTAAGTTTTCTGATTGTTTAGTTTTTTTTTTTTTTTTTTTTTAATAATCCCTATTTAGCAGGGTAGTTTTATAAGCAGGGTAGTTTCCAGCTTTGACTTATTCTCTACTCTTTACCACGTTATTTGTTAGTGTAAAACGTGGGCTGTTTTTCTTATCAATTAGTTATTGTAAGGCTATTTTATTAGCCAAGTCATGATTAGTAGTGTGTTAATATAAAACATTGACCAAGTAATTAGCACCTTTCATTGTATCATGAATTAAGAAATCAATTCTTGTTTGTTGAATGTTGTCTTATTTCCTTCAACCAATACTTGTGGCTGGCTGAAGTCTAACAAAGAAGTGTATGAGACTATTAGGATTGATCATGTAAAATAGTAGTTGATATGTAAAATAGCAGTTGATAAGGGTTTAGGTGATGGGGCCTCCAAGTTCTTCTTGGATTGATCATGAAAGAGAGATCACATGTATCATTATAACTATAAATTGTATTCATGTTTCCTCAAAGTTCTAACATCATGCTTATGTTTGGTTACTAAAACTCAAAAGCTATGTTTGGCTCAAAAACATTTTTGGGAAAATGAAAGGGGAAGAAAATAGAAAGAAAGAAAAAACACAAAGAAAAATAAAAAATAAATTTAAAATCAATAAATTATTTTTATATGTTACTTCGAACTTATTTTATTTATTTTATTTCTTTAATACATAGATTAAATAATTTGAGAATGTATAAGTTTTTATTAATTTTAATTATATTTTATTTTTATTGCTATATTCTATATTGTAATCAAACGAGAAAATCATTTTTCTTATTATTTTCTTTTTTTCTTAATAATTTCTAAAAACAAAACACAACTTAAAAAATAAATAAATAAAAAGAAAATAAGAAGGAAACATAAATTAAAAAGTTAAAAAATTATTTTTATATACTACTTAAAATAAATTTCACTTATTTCTCATATGCAAAGATTAAAGAAATTTAAATTTCTGGTTTAAAACCGATTTCACTTATTCTCATATGTAAATATTAAATTATTTAAAATATAAAATTTTTAACTATATATTTAATTTTCTTTTATATTTTTTATGATGAGATTAAATATGAAAAAGACCCTTAACATTTTTTTTCTTTATTAAAATATCTGAAAATAATAAAATGGAAAGGAAAAAGAGTAAGACAAAAAAATTTAAATAATAAATTATTTTTATATTATACTTTAAATTTATTTTATTTATTTTAACTCTTTTATATATATAATGATTAAATATTGAAAATACATTCACTATTTTATTTATTTTGAGTGATCTTTCATTTGTGAAGTTCTTTAAATGTGAGGCTTCTCTCTATTATCCCTAGAGATATTTTAATGACTCTCTAGACTCTAAGATTGGAGTAAATATAGAATTTGATGTATAGGTAATGTAAGATTTTCTATTTTTCTTGATTAATAGGGAATCTTCTAAGTTTGATTTCTAAATGAGATTTTAGATTTATGAAATTCATGAAAATTATGTCAAATTTGATAATTTTTCATATAATGAATGAAATAGTTCTTTAAAAAATGCTTCTCAAAGTGAAATAGGTTACATTGGTTAAATCTAAATCTTATATCTTTAAAGCAAGTGTGAAAGTCATCACTTGTAACAATGGGAAAACCTTTTTTTTTTTTTTGGGAAAATACCTCCACAATGAAGTAAAAATTTTAAAATAAAGAAGCAAAATCATCATAGTCAGAGTGTAGACACCCCCACCCCTTTTTATGAGAGATGGGAAAGAATTGAGGTGGGGTTGTTGGTGGTAGCAAGGGGGGCAGAGAACAAAGGGCAGGAAAATTAAAAAAAAAAAAAAAAAAAGGAGTTACAGAAGGGGGGGACCTTCTGCCGGGGAAGGGGATTTCAGAGAAAGGAAGGAAAAGCTACACTGAGGAGGGATATTCTGGCAGAGAGAGGGCGGAAACTGGAGCTGGAGGGGAGTCTCGGCTGTTGGTTTTTTTTTTTTTTTGGATTTTGATCTGTCAATCGGTGAGTTTTTTATTTTTTTTTATCATGCTCATTACAAGGTATTTAGAGATTATTGAATGCTTTGCTTCTTCTGTTGTCATTTGTTGTTATTCAGAGATTATGGAATGCTTTCATTTTTTTTTTTTGTTGCTTGTTCTTGTTTGTAATCGATTTGCAGCCTCTCCATGCACCCAAACTCACCAAACCCGCCGCAATACTCACCGTCTCTCATATATCTCCATGTCGTATCCATTTCGCGCTACCCATACCCATTCTTTGCTAACGTTTATGAGAGTTGTGTACCCATGGTTAGTTTCTATGCCTCCATGCATGTCGTCACCTTCCTCTCCCTACACCACATATTCGTCATGCATCCCATTTTCTTGCCAACCTATACCACCCAACCTTACCCATCTCATGCACATGAATACCACCTTTCATTACACACCCCACATGACGTTCACTCGCACACACTACCTTCATCAAACCCATTTTTTTCTTCCCATCACCGATACCCACGTCGGTGACATTGTTCTTGGTGACGATGGCGCTAGCGGCGGCGGCAGTTCGGCGTCGTCTTCTTTAGACCATGCGTAGCAGCTGCGAGGCGAAAGGAGGCGGAGGCGACCCTCACCAGTGATGTTGAACTGGTGCTCTTCACTGGCAGCAACGAGGAGGAGGGTAGGTGGCAGTGCTACATGGGAAGTGCCTGTGATTGCTAATGGGCTTGGGGGTTTAGTTGATTTAGCTAGTGGTTTTGGGCTTGTGATGAAGCCCAAGCCCAAACGTGAAGATAAAAAAAGGGGAAGGAAAGAAAAGCCTCATTCTAAAGCTGGCCCATTGGTTGAAACTTTCTAACTCCCAATGTTCAAAGCCCTTTTAATTCCTTTTATTATTATTATTATTATTATTATTATTATTATTAATTCAACTTTTAAATTATTATTATTATTATTATTATTATTATTAATTCAACTTTCAAAACCTTATTATTATTATTATTATTATTATTTCAAAAATCTTATTGTTATTATTATTATTATTATTATTATTAATTCAACTTTTAAAATATCATTCTTATTATTATTATTAATTCAACTCTCAAAATCTTGTTATCGTTATTATTATTATTATTATTATTATTATCACCCTAGGCCCTTCTAATTCCAAAGCCCAATTCATTTCTAATGTCTCAAGCTCATTTCCAAAGGCCCAGGTACGCATGCACTTTCATCCTGATCATTCTCTACGCATGTTCCGATTCTCATATGCATGATTTGACTTAGGTATCCATTGACTTTCTCATTAATTGCCATGTCGGCTTCGTTCTATTAGTAGAGACCCGACTTTAGGGACTTAGAGGGGTGCTACAATCCATACTGTACCTTCTCGATAAGTAACATAACCCCCGAGCCCGATTCGGTTTTTCGCAGACCACCTTTTCCAAAAATAAGGAGTCATACTTAGGGTTTTCTTTCTTATTTTGTTTACCCTTTTTAAAAATAATACAAAAATAAGTGGCAACTCTAAGTCGTTTTTAATCAACAAATCAAATTTTCAAATAAAAATCGAGCCGGCCATCGAGTGGGAAGCGCATGAGCTGAAATGCGGGGTCCACACAGAGTAAATAAAATTGTGTTGTATGGCAAATTGATTTTAGACTAAATGAAAATTTAAAAACTTTTCATATCTTTGTCATGTCCTAAGCAATGAGCAAATTGAAAAACTTTGTCTTGATTTGAAACAAGATTTTTGATTGTTGCAAGATTGTAACATATAGTTTTGAAGTCCCCTAAATACTCTTTAAGAGACAATGACCTCTTTTTGAGGGTCATGAATATATTTTCTAGGTTTCTTTCATTCTCCACTATGGTAAGGGGCAAAAACTCTTCAAGAGTAGTTCATACCTCGATCATCTATCATTTCAACATGAAATATCATCTTTAAAATGCCTCCTTTCATGGTTTGAAGAAGCCATAAAGTGAGAAGCCCATTATTATTGACCCATATCTAGTATTGTAGGTTAGGATACTTTTGTTTTCCTCGTTTTATTTAAAAAATAATGGTGAATACTGAGGCCACAAATGAAACTAAGGGAGAATTTGATTTTGCCAAATAGAAAACTTTGTAATATTTTAGTTTGATTAAGATGAAATTAGAACACTTGTGAAATTACTAAATATTGAATTCAAGTTCAATTTTTTAATAGAAAAAAAAGAATAAAGAAGAAAACATATTTTGGCTTGTTAGTTCATACTTTGATGCCATGTAAAACTTGGTGTATGTGGCAATTGAAGCTAGAAATATTATTGAGAACTTTTATATAAATAATCTTCTAATTACACCGTAAAAATAAACATAAACATTACAATTCTAGGAGTTATCTATGTGTGAGATCATTGTTGGAGAGTTGACTATGCCTCCTCATTATGAGCACTAATATCCCTATAAATCATAGGAATGCACATTTCTTTTAATATGTAAATCCTTTTTTATTTTCATATGTTGTTCTATTTTTTTTAATAACAATAGAATAAGACTTAATTAACCATTTGTTTATTTATGACAGAGGAAAGATAGTTAACATCTAAGCAGTTGCATTTGACTCATCTCCAATTCAATAATTCGAAGAAAAAATTGTAAGTCATGATTAGTAGTGTGTTAATATAAAACTGTGGACCCGCATTTTTCACGTGCGTCCCCACTCGATCGGCGAGACTCGCTTTTTTATTTGTGAAAAATTAATTTTAGAAAAGTTGGAGTCGCCACTTATTTTATTTTTATTTTAAAGGGAAAATAAAACAAGAAAGAAAAACCCTAAAATGTGACTCCATAATTTTTGGAAAAAGCATGTCTTTGAAAAACCCGAGTCTAAATCCGGGGATCAGGTTACTTATTGGGAAGGTACCTCTAGGAGGTAGCACCCCTCTAAGCCCTATAAAGGTCTCTACTGACAAAGTTAAGGGAAGTGTGGCCATTAATCAGTTAAGTATAAGTACCTAAGTAGGCTAGGTGATTTTAAATATTGCATGCCTAACAAGAAAACCAACCATTAGAGAGAGTCGAAGTGCGTACCTAAACGGCTTCTTAAGCGCTATCATAAAAACACGAGAGGTTAGCTTGAAAATATGTCACATGGTATGTATTTTCATCAAAGATGATCAAACAAGCATCAAGGCAATCAATTATAGCATCAAACATGGTCATGTCTCATGAGAACATACACATTCATAGAATTTTAGGATTGTGGGGTAGAAAGGGCGTACCTGATTAGCAAGCATCCACATCTCTATGGGAAACAAGGATATCTCAACAATAAATATAAAGTGAATTCAAGTACTTCATCAAGAAGAATAAAAAAAATCATCATATCAATCAAACAGTATTGAAGTGAGCGTTATGAATGTCGGGCCCCCACCAAAGCCCTAATTAATTTCGCATGAGTTGATTCCATAAATTCCATGATTTGGAATTATGAAGTTTATTCATGCTTGAGAAAATTGAGAAAAATCAAGAAAATCGGTTGAAAATCAAATAAAATAGTGAAAACGCATGCCGGAAGGAAAATGGCAGCAAATTGCATGTTAAAATCTGGATTTTGTACCTAAAAGCTTCTAAGGAACCTTAGAGAAAACCAAATTCATTTTTGATAGAAAAAGGTTTTGAAATCCGGCTTTAAGACGTATAAGATCACAAAAAAAAAAGAAAAAGAAACAATAGGAGGAGTACGATGTGAGGCAAAGTGACCACGTTGGAGCGAGGTCGGAGGTTATGACCAAGTTTGCACTGTTGGTGATTGCAAGCACTGCTGTCATTTTCTCTGGATTTTTCCTCCTGCTCTCTCGTATGCATTTTAGTACCTTACATCACTGCATTCCCGGACCTTTTCTAATTCCTTGAAATCCCCCTACATTCAGATGCAGCATTAATATCGTGAGAGCAAGTGTCAGCATCTTCTATGACCTCCTTATTAATTTCTTCTGATATTTCAGATACAGAGCTGAGACATCCACTTTCTTTTCACCACTCTGTTTCTGTAGCATCTCTACTTCCATTGCTCTTGTGATGGGAAATCTTTCAGAGTCTTTGCTGAAACCTTTTACCACCTGTAGGTTTACAGTTTTAGTCTGTACTTTAGAATCTGTCATTCTAGGATTTTCAGCGAGTATTGTCTCAGAATGCTGTTCCTATTTAACCGATTCAACTTCAATGGATACGACTGGAAACTCCCCGATGTCTCTTTCTTTCTTTATGATCAGTTCTTTGTTGTTTTCATACTCTTCTGCAGGTTTCTTAGCTCCCTCAGGAACCCCTACTGGCAGCTTTGTGATTCTGTCACTTTCTATTGGAGAATTTGAGCGTTTCATTGCAGACGCGTTTCTTTGATGCTCTAACCATGATACTTCATCTAGAGTAATGCATTCTTCTTTTGGTGGTTCGTTTGGATTGATTTGCTGTATATTCTCATTGAGCAGCACCAATCCAGAAATTTCAAATACCCTAAGCTCTTTCTGTTGCAAGCATGTTTCTTCTCGGAAAACCCGTCAGAATTGCTTTTCTTTCAATCCCATAATGTCTTCACCGATTTCTTCATTTTCCATATATGTTTCATTAAGCACCAGGACCTTGCTTTTCTTGGGTAGCACTCAGCCAAGACAAACTTGCTGCCTCCGACCCATGCTCCAATTCTCTCCATTCTCAGTAACTGTAGAATCTAGCTTTCCTTATTTCTTCCTGACTTTATCCTAAAGCTGGCACTTATCCGGAGTCTCCCAAATCTGTTCATCTGAGTACTCTTCAAATGGGTCAAGATTGTTCCATACAGTCCCCTCAAACAGCTTTTCCTGATCCTTATCAAACGGAAGGTCTTCAGAAACCTTAATTTCATATTCTCAATATTTATTGAGACTGTTTCTGAAACAGATTCACTTTCATCCCAAACTTTCTTCTGTATGTTATTGAGCTGATGTAGGTCACATTTCATCTAAGTTTGAAAACACAACTCCAAATCAAATCCCTGATTATCTGTGACTTCTAACATTGATTTTAAATCATTTTACTCCTCATTCTTCTCTTCTATAAGCTTAGTTAAAGACACTTTGCATTTGATAGTCTCTATAATTGGAATGAGGAATTCCTGACTTCTAGTTATCTCCTTAGAAGGCTTGAAATTGGCATGTCCATCAACTGTTGGATTCCAAATGTATCAATTCATATCCTACAGCCACTGGAAGCTACAGAAATATCAGTATTTCTAGGCGGGTCTTTCCTGAAGATGCCATGCGAAACGTATTCTCTTTCAACCTCAGCTTCTGTCAAGTGATTTCTCAATAACAAAATCTCAGATTCTAAGGCTTCTACCCTTTCCGGGTAGGTGGATAAGTACTTGATCTTTTGTTCATATTCTGCAAGAGCATTATCATGAAATGCAATCTCAGATTTCAAGTGTTCCACCTTGGTATTCATCTCTTCAACAGCTTGTCTCAAACTATCCCGATGTTGCACCAAGGACTTCCCTTTTCTAACTACAACATTTAACTTTCCTTTCAAAGAAGCTGACTTCTGCCCCTCCTGATCAAGTGGAACTTGTGTCTCCTCCCTTTTCTGATCCAATGCTTCAACTTCACACTGATGTGTTCATATAGCATTTCTTATGCCATGAATAAATTCCCCAAACCACTTTCGAGACGAACACCATGAATAGATCAGATTGGCATCCACAACCAGGTTTCTAAAATCGGAGCTCATAAAAAAAATGAAGTTGCATCAAATCAGCATCGAATTTTCTTCTCCCTTTTGAGACTCTTGGAATATGAAAAAGAAAACTTGTGAAGAATAAGGTGGAATATTCCAGCAATGCAGTACATGGTAGGACCCATTTGAGGGGGAACCCCGCATTCATCATTCTCATCTCCAGTAGCATTAGATGCTTGCTGAATTAACGTTGACATCATCAAGTTACTAGTTTATGCACCCATCTTGGAGTTTTTTTTTTAATATGTTCTTCCCTGTGGCAAGGGGATGCAGCACCGTCAATAGTATAGATGCCCTGCAACAATTCCCAACAGGTCTGGCAGAATTTGTGAACCAAAAATAACATCTAAAGCAATCATTGCCCAAGGGAAGTAAAATGCCTTGAGTTGAACAAGTCCATATAAGTTAATTTGGGCATTCGGAAACTCCCTGCTCCAGACATATAGAAGCATGAATACCAATGAAACCCCTAAGAAGGGAGTCCACAACAGAGGGATTGCTGATAATATCAGCAATGTCAGAGCTCCAAATATCATCATCCACAAGAAATCTGCCGTGCGCCTTTCAAATACTCCCTTCTCCAGCTGCAAGTAGTGGCAGTAGCATATGTTGGTTAATCTTCAAGCAAGCTTATCAATGTGCGACATGCTGATACAGAGTCACTGGCTCTAGCAAGTCCTTCATGCTGGGAGAGATCATCAAGGCCATGAATTGCAAGGGGCCTAACATATTTTGGATCTGTACCGAGACAATATCTGAAAGACTGCGTCAGATGATTTAACACTGAGTTGGACAGTTTGGCGTATGTATATGTCTCGGGAAGCCTGATCAAGGGTGGATTAGGCAGTGGGACTCACGGGAGATCCAAGTTCCTTCTAGAAAAGCCTCACCTTTTAGAGAACAAAAAACACTGGTGATAATCTCATAACACTGTTCGAGCTAAGCAAGTGTATGTTCTCGAATTTCTGCATCAAGTCGCTCATTGGAAGCATCACCTTCAGGGACAAGGGCTTGCGCCTTTTTTGTAGTGGTAAATGAACCACATCTTCATGAAATCTCCAATCCTCAAACCTTTTGCAAACTGCTCACAAATCTGCAGGTTCTGGAACTTTGTTCGAGAGATCGAAGGCCTCTCTAGCAAGGTTTTCATTCTCTTCAGTGTCAGAAGTTACAGCAGCTCTCTCAAGAAAATCCACAGCTAAGTAAAGTTTGTGATCAGTCCCCTTGTAATAGCCTAGCCAAACCTCTCGCAATCTTGAATACTGTGAACTGGAAGTGAGATAACAGAAGAACCTTGATTTGAGAAATTGGGAGGATTTGTCCCTGTCGACATCATCAATGTCTCACACTGGCCTTGCGTATCTAGATCTTTCCAAGCATGTAGCAGTTCACCAATGGATTCCTCATCACAATGACTCAAGGCAAAACCTAGTTGTTGCTTTCGAGGATTTATATCCATGTTTTCAAGGGCAGGACCCCTTGCTATAGCAGCACATAAGTCCTAAATGGGACCATGTCCTTTCTTTGCCAAACTAAGGCAGAGATCAAAGGTCAATTGTAGATCACCAGCAATCACTGCTTCTCTTGCAATAGCTTCTTCAACAGCTGACACATCATCCTGAGAATTCAATCCAAGGAGTTTAGCAATTTCAATGAGTTCATCAACCTGTAGATAAGCTCCAGTTCGACTTGTTATTGTCTTTTTAATGATTTCCATAGGATCTTTTATTTGCCTAAATTGCATTGGCAAAAGAGTGACTCCTAATTCTGGAAGTTTAACAGTGAAAGCATCAATTTCATCAGCCTCTGCTTTGACATTTCTACCATCTGGAAAGAGCTTCAGACATTCCTTAGCCTTCCAGATTTCGGAACAAACGAGACTTGAAGCTGAGAAAAAAAAATACTCTCTTGTAGCTTAAATGACTAGATTTCCTGCCTTCTCTGATGCCAAAGAAGTTGGACCAATCCCCTTTAGATAATTCCTTGCGAGAGAAAACTTCCCAGCTTTCAGCAGTCCCTTACAGAATTCAATCAACATATACTTTAGATCCCGAAAAGGAAATACTTTTTCTCGCAGGTACTGCATATCATGCCACATGTTTGCCTAATCATTATCTGACCGGCTGGGCTGTCGACGAACAAATTTTGAAAGTATGAGACGAAGAATCTGTTTTACACCCTTTTCATCTGAATATGCCTCTACAAAGAAATTTAATGGCTTTGGAACTTGGTAATATACCAACAGCCGTCCAGCTTCAATATGTCCTTCAGCCAGCTTTAGTCTTTGCTCCAGGCCCTTCTACATGTAGAAGCTTTGATAAAATGGCATTCATTATACTCTCTGATTCAGAAAAGCTGCTATCTCTGCTAGTTCTGAATTCATTAGATGATAGTGAGTTCTTGGATATAAATGACAAAGTTGGTTCGTTGTATTCTGTAGGCAAAATCTTAGGATCTTCATGAAGGATATTCTTATCGTAAATTTCATTTTGCTTCCGAGAATGAGGGCTTGATTGATCTAAAATCTTAAGCACATTGCATTGGAAACGATTCAGATGGTAGATGACAGATGTTTTCTGAACTATTCAGTCTCTGATCGTTTGAAGGCTAGCAAATCCTCTTTCTTTTGAAAACACACACTACTGATGGGAGATGTGGTAGTTCCTTTCCTATAAAATTGCTATCCCAATAAGTGAAGTTCATGCTCTGTTTCATCCTAGCCAAAAGAAATCTAAAGCTTCAGCAACATCTCGATTAACAATTCTATTGCACATCACAAAATTCTGCAATGCACAAATTACCACCGTTTTGTGCAGATTTTAAGAAATGCCCTGACAAAACTGACAAAAATTCGCAGGCAGAGGACTTTAGTGCACTCAAGTTATCACCCATAGTTTGTGAGGTATTTTATCAAACAACTCCTGAACAAAAGTAAAGCTTCCCACCTCAACATATGCACTGACTGTTATAATTTGACACCTCAAACCTTGCTCACGAATTGAAAAAAAAACATACAGTAGCAAGCAGCCAAGCCATCCAATCCTGCCACATGAAAACTAAATCACTTCCTGCTTGAACCCATATTTCAGAACAGCACCATATACAGACGAATTGAAACTTTCATGTAGAGAATACAAGGCTAGACACATTGCTCGTCGCTGATTCTCCCGTCCAATCGTCCTCCTATGTCTTCTTCTCAAATTTAACCCCTGATTCTCCCAGAGATAGTAAGCAGAGGTCCTCTCGATTATGTGATAAACAGGTGCAAAACTCCTCCGCCATGTTTGCTATCACTTCCAAATTCGCCGGAAGACCTGACTCCATTAAGCTTACCTCTCATATCGATTCTTCTGGACAACCTTCAATGTAACCCAAATACAAAGGCAAGGATTCGTGTGCCATGCGGGAAGAGGAACATAGAACAAATAAAATAAAACACAGCAAAACTCGGGAAAGGAAGGAAATAGGAGGCATTGATTAGTAGACATAAATAACCTCCCCACTTCAAATTTTAATCCATGGGTTGATAACAGTGGGAATGAAGCAGGATAGGATTTAAACAAAAAAATAAAGAAAACA
Organism: Vitis riparia; assembly: GCF_004353265.1. NCBI lineage: Eukaryota > Viridiplantae > Streptophyta > Magnoliopsida > Vitales > Vitaceae > Vitis > Vitis riparia. The sequence goes on from NC_048448.1 coordinate 21,574,130, forward strand.
TGATCACATTCAGGCATAGAGTCATATACTTTCAAAGACATCAATGACACCTAAAATCAGAACGAGGCAAACAAGCAAGCAACCAATCTCAACAAAACAAACTGTGGCCCTTTCCGTCCACACCAAATCAACAATACAATGAATATTCAGAAACGATCACGTCGAAAAATCGAACATGGGTAAAAATTCCGAGCGTAACGAAAAACATACCTGGATAGCCTTGGTTGCAATTGCTCTTCTCCGTTTCTTCTGTTCTTCTCCTCCAATACCTCCTTTTCTCCTCCAATGCGTGTCCCTTCTCTATGCGTCCTCTCACCCCAAAAAAGAATCTCCTTTTCTTCCAATACCTCCTTTTTCCCCTTTTTTTTTTTATATATGGCAGCCCCTCCTTGCAGAATATTTTGTTTCCTTATTTTTTTAGTCTTCTCTTTCAAAAGCAAATCTTCCCAATTTCGAATTCCCCTCCAAAACCTTCCAAGGGGAGCCCCACTTTCTTTAAACTCCAATGGTAAGTTTCCTCGCAAAAGCATGAAATTTTTGAAAGTAAATAATTGAATGACTAACTAAATAAGTAACCAAACTAGAGGACAATAATAAAAAAATATAATGAATAATCAAGTTAAGAAAAATAATATAAAGAGGAAGAAAACAAATAAAAATAAGAGTGATTGATAATCATAAAACTAAAACTAAGAAATAAAAATAAACAAATTAACAAAAACTGGGCCCCACGAGTCATGCAACAGTGTAAGTCATACAAAAATTGAGTCTAAAAGTGCCTAATGGGCCAAGTGTATCTAAAAGCTATCCTAAAAATGAACGAAAAGCTTAAGTCTAAATTAAGGCTGCCAAGGGTCACAATAAGGGATCAAATAATCCCTCAACCAAAGTCTCCAAGGTGACTCAGAAAAAGGTCAGTCGCATGAGTAGTAATGGGCCACCAAGAAACTATTGTGGAGCATTGAAAACGAATTTTAAAGACATGTGCTAAAGGGACAAAATTGAGGGTCTACAAAAACATTGACCAAGTAATTAGCACCTTTCATTGTATAGACATCCTTGAGAAATGGTTTGAGAAGATTTCTCGTGAAGCTGTGCAAAAAATTGTCAGAAGAGCCTTCAGATGTTTCAACAACTTCGGGCCTCATCAGTGTTATTTTTGAAGGCGGCCAATATGGTGGGAATGGAATATGATTTGATGAGTAGGTTTCTACTATGAGGTTCAAGAGAGGTTCAGTTGACTCAATGACACCTTTCAGAATTTGTTGATGCCCCACTTGTCCATAGAAGAGATGTCCAATGAGTCCTCTTATTAGATGACATTGTTACAAAGCACTTGGCTACTCAACAGTTTGAATGATGGCACCCAGATTCCAGCTGCACTTCTTTTACCTTTAGCTTCTTTAGTTGCTCTTGGTCATGTAGGCTAATCATAGCTTCTTCATGGGCCCAAGGCAATGACAATGTCGATACTCTTCTTGGCCACAAGTCCGGTTCTCATTATTCTGGAAAGATGTTTCCCATCGTTCTTGGAATCCTCTACTTAAGAATGCATCGAGATATTAGATATGTGCTCGTGGCATGAATTTATCTACTCTCTTTTAATACAGTTTGTGGGAGATTTTGCTAGCTGTGGGTTATTCAAGGAGAGACTAGAGGAATTGCAGAAAGTCAGATATGGGACGAGATGCAGGGTATGAGCAACATTTGAATCCTATTCATGTAGCGGCGTAGCTCCGGTTGTCAATGGAATACCTCAGCTCTAGTGGTGGCAGTCCACGCTCAGAAAAAGCTGCTGCAAGAGACAGGGCATGGCTCATCTACAAACAGGTTTGGATGGTCAAAACGAAGAGAGAGAGCAATTTTGAGTTGGGCCTTGTATCATGTGAAGCTTTTAGACATCAGTGATGGTAAAGAGAACCCAAATGCAATAATCAATGGTGAAAACACGATCAATGGTGAAAAGAATGATAGTAATTTCTGGTGATCTGGTGTGCTGGAAATCGATGTTTTCTCCAGCAAACTGCATCTCTTTCATCCTCAACATGCAAGAATTCTTATGTGCAAACCCACCATTTCTCCAACCTTCATACCCACTGGATTACCCCACTATCACCATACCCATCTCTCATCGTTCATACCTACGCAACCTAAATCTCATACCTATCAAACAGCCTATTAACTACTTAAATAATAGTTTGTTAAGTTGTTAACTACTTGACATCCCTCCTCAAGCACACAGGATGAGAAAGAACTGTGAGCTTGCTTTGGAGATGGAGGAAACATTGAGTTGAAAGAGCTTTGGTCAAGATATCAGCAACTTGATCTTCAGATGGGAGAAATCGAACATCAAGAATTTTTTGCAACACTTGGTCACGAACAAAATGATAATCAATTTCCACATGTTTAGCCCAAGAATGAAGGACAAGATTTGCAACTAAATAAGTAGTGCTGAGATTTTCACAATAAAGAACAGGAGACTAAAACAGGGGAACAAAAAGTTCTTTAAGCAGAGACTGGATCCAAGTGAGTTCAACTGCTGCATTAGCCAAGCCCCTATATTCGGATTCAGTACTAGAGCGTGAAACCACCTTTTGTTTAGAAGCTGACCAAGAGACCAGATTGCCTTCAAAAAATATGCAGTAGCCACTGGTGCTACGTCTATCATTAGGGCAAGATGCCTAATCCGCATCTGTATAGGCAATAAGATCAAGGGAAGAAGATGGTTGGAAAGAAAGCCCATAAAACAATGAACCTTTGAGATAACGAAGGACATGCTTCACAACTTGAAGATGAGTAGAGGTTGGAGCATGCATAAATTGGCAAAGCTTATTAACGGTATAAGCAATATATGGTCTAGTGATTGTGCAATACTGTAGGGCACCCACAAGACTCCGGTACAAGGTGGGATCTTCTACTCTGGTACCATCAGCTATGGAAAGAACAGGGCCAGCAGCCATTGGGGAAGTCATGGACTTTGATTCAAACAAACCAGCACGTTGAAGAAGATCACAAATATATCTAGCTTGACTTAAATGCAAAGAAGATCCAAAATTCAACACCTCTATTCCAAGAAAGAAGTTAAGAGGACCAAGATCCTTGAGAGCAAAGCAAGAGTTTAAGGAGGATATAAGTTGTTCAAGAGCAAGGAACTTGAGTCAGTGACAGTAATATCATCAACATAAACCAACACAACAAGCATGGCAGAATTGTTACAGTAAACAAACATTGATGTATCTGCTTGAGACATGGAAAAACCCCATTTAACTAAGGTGGAGCTGAGTTTGGTGAACCAAGCTCGTGGAGCTTGGTTTAGACCATACAATGCCTTGGTAAGTTTACAAACAAAGTTGGGCTTAGAGGGATCCACAAAGCCTGGGGGTTGTGTCATAAAAACTTGCTCAAATAAATCACCATTAAGAAAGACATTATGAACATCAAGTTGTCTGATGGACCAGTTTTTACTTAATGCCAAAGAGAGAACCACACGAATAGTAGTAGGTTTAACCACGGGACTGAAGGTTTCAAAGTAATCAAAACCAGGAATTTGATGAAATCCTTTAGCCACCAAACGTGCTTTATTGCGTTTAACAGTTCCATCAGGTTTGTACTTCAATTTATAAACCTAGCGACATCCAATGATATTCTGATTAGACGGAGGAGGAACTAGGACCCATGTTTTATTGTTCATAAGAGCTTTAAATTCAAGGTGCATAGCTTGCTGCCATTCAGGAACTTTAGCAGCTTCCTTGAAGGAATTCGATTCACAAGGTGAATGAAAAATAGTCTCAGTAGGGGATATTGGAAATATCTTGGGTTTGAAAATGCCATTTTTGGCACACGTTGTCATGGGATGACAAGAAGGAAGAACATGAGAGAAAGACGGTTGAGCCATTGGAATAGGTGCAACTTTTGAAGAGGAAATTGACATACTATTATAAGAGATTGGAACCAGCTCTGAAGATGGACTGGATGAGGAGGACAAGAGGGAAGATATTGGAGTGGTTGGTATTACTAAAGGAATGGCACAATGAGAGGGGAAAACATGACAAGGAGACTGAACTGTAGAAGGCTTAGCAAACGGGAAATCTAGTTCATAAAAAATAACATGTCGTGATATATGTATTTTTCCAGTGGACAAGTTCAAACAGAGATATCCTTTATGCTTAGAACTATAGCCAATAAAGGTGCATTTAATTGATCGGTATGCAAATTTATGGTGATTAAAAGGGTGGAGAAAAGGATAACAAGTGCAACCACAGACGCGAAGAAAAGAATAATTTAGTAGACAATGGTAAAGAGTCTTATATGGAAAAGAAAAGTTCAGCACAGAGGAAGGAAGCTTATTAATCAAATATAAAGCAGATTGGAAGGCAAAAGGCCAATATTTAAGTGGAAAAGAAGCATGAGCAAGCAAGGAAAGACCTACTTCAACCACATGCCTATGTTTTCTCTCCACACAACCATTTTGTTGAGAAGTGGATGGACAAGATACTCTATGTAGAATCCCAAACTTACATAAGGTATTAGTAAAGGCTTGAAACTCTCCTCCCCAATCAGTTTGAAGCATTCTAACTTTAGTATCAAATTGAGTCTCAATCATCACTTTGAATTGCAAAAAGGCAGAGATAGCTTGATCTTTAGAAGCTAGTAGATACAACCAAGAAAATCTTATATGGTCATCCACAAAGAGCACAAAGTATCTTGCACCATTAGCACCAACAACAGGGGCAGGACCCCATAGATTAGAATGTACAAGAGCAAAAGGCTGAGAGGCTCTGGATTCAGACAAAGTAAAAGGTAAGCGATGGCTCTTTGCCATTTGACAAGGTTCACAAACACCTGTCCAATGTTCTGGGGGCAAGCTACAAGCACTCAAAACTTTATTGACTATTTTATGTGCAAGATAGCCTAACCTGAAATGCCATAGAACTGCCTTATTGGGAAGTTGTAATGTAGATGACATACATGGGACCTCAGTTGTCAAGCTTGTTCTTCCAACAAGTTTATTATCATCAGGATCTTGATATCTTCTACTAGGTGTTGAAGACAATTTGTATAAGCCATAGTTAAGGTTGCCTTGGAGAAGAGCCTTCTTCGAAGTTTGATCCTTCACCACAAATCCATTAGTAAAGAATTCCACAGTAACATTATTGTTAGTACACAACCTATTCACACTTATCAGATTGGTTGTAAGTTGTGGAACATGTAAAATATTCTTTAGATTTAATGACCGATAAGCTAAAGAAATAGTGGAGTGTCCAATATTTGAGATATTTAAACGATTACCATTTCCAACGACAACTTTGTCTGAACCAGCAAATGGAGTATGTGAATTCAAATTGTTGAGATTTGGAGTTAGGTGATGCATAGCTTCGGTATCCATGTACTAGCTTCCATCTCCAACAGTGGACGGAGTTGCAAACCATTACAGCAAGCTGATTGTTCATTGTTGATTGATAAGTTTGATCAAATCTATGATAGCAATTAATCGCAATGTGACCATATTTACCACATACTTGGCACTGTGGTTTTCCATTGCTGCCACCAGAAACATTATTGAAGTTTCCAGATGAGTAAAAATGGTTATTAAAGCTACCTTTTCTTGAACCATGCCCAAAATTTCCACCATTGTTGTTATAGTGACCTCTCCCACGGCTTCTACCAAAATTCTGATGATTAAATTGTTGTGGATTCTGACTGCCTCTACCTTGAGTCTTGAATTGACCAAACTTTTGATTTTTTTTGTTGTGACCTTGAAGGTTCATTGTTGCAATATTTACTTGCATAAGATTTGTTTCTTCTGTTGTGTGTTGTTCCAATCGATTTTCATGAGTTAAGAGCATGCTATGAATTTCGTCTAGGCTTAATGATTCATGCCCAGAGGTAACTGAAATGACAAACGAATTGTACTCTGCTCTGAGTCCTGCAAGTAAATAGAGAATTCGATCTTGCTCTGTAATATTTTCTCCAATTGCAACCAGGTTATCTACAATGGACTTGATTTTGAGTAGATATTCCATCATACTCAATCCTCATTTCTTTGTTATTTGTAGTTGGAAGCGAAGCTGCATGGTACGAGCCTTTGAAGCTACTAAGAAAATTTTCTCTAGAGCAATCCAGATTTCTGATGTAGTATTAAGTCCGATAATCTGTGTCATCACTCCTTCTGTTAAAAGGGAATAGATCCAACACATTACTAAGCGATTCTGACATTGCCATATATTGTATTCTAGATTTATGTTCTCTAAATCGCCAAGAAACCATGAAGGAGCAGGGATTTTTCCATGGATCATCTCTTCAATGCCATTTGCAATGATGATGTTCAACATCTAAGTTCACCATAGTAAATAATTTGATTGATCGATTCTTATCGTGAATGCTTGATTCAATGATGGCATTGTATGATGAGTAAAACTGGAATTAGGATGATCCATTGAAGACGTTGATCCTTCTGATGCCATGAAAAAAATATTTACAGATGTTAGTTGATGGCTCTGATACCAAGAAAGAACTCATAGATATGAAGAGAAGAAGAAGATGTGCAGAGCATCTGTTTGAGAGAAAACTAGAAAGACGAAAACTGAAATTGAGCTATATCCCACTACAACAGTGATCAGTCCTCTGTTTCTTATATACAAGAATCTAAAGATCAGTTACTAACAAACACATCTAATTAGTTACAATAAACAGCATGTTAACTACTTAAATAACAGTTTGTTAAGTTGTTAACTACTTGACAAGTTCTAGTTCTATAATTCCCACTTAGTTTGCCACTCAACCACTCCATCTTGGGTTCGCACACACGTGGGTTGAACTTGCATGGCCACTTTGCAATATTTAAAGTCGCCGCGTGTCTCATTCGGAGCTGGAATAATGATGTAGCTCCTTTGCAGATTCGTACTAGTAGAAACTATGCATGCATGTTCACCCTTTATACTCACTAGTTTCCATTCTTCACATTCACCAAATTAATACCATATCCACCACCTACAACTCCATTCATTCCACCGCCAGTCCCCATCCTTCACACTTACCTAACTTGCCACCCCCACTATTCATCTCCCACAAGTTCATTTCCATTATTTCTCGTGTGCATGCAACCTCCACATGACTTGTCCAAAACTCAACACCTTGGAAGAAGACATTTTTTATCCCCTTCTCCCAACAATTGGATCTTCCATGTAGAATGCTTCTTCCCAAATCCAGTTTTTCCAAGGTTAAGATGCACGGTTAAGTGAATCCAATTGGTGCAATTCCTTCTCCAATTCAGTTTCGACAGCCGTTTGATGGAAATGTCCGCGTACATACAATTGGGGAATCTGCTACATGGATCAAAACTAGTTATGAGCAGCAAGGAATGTTATTTGAGACTCCATGCGCTGAATACCCATCTTTGCATTCCTATCAACCACCGAATTTTTGCATAGTCTTATAGCTATTTACTAGAAATAAACTTCAGGATAATCATAGCAGCTCCAGAACGGGTCCACACTGACAGGCCAAGGTGCGCAATTTGATGAATCTAATTAGTAAAGTTCACACTCCGGCTCACTTTCAGTAGTCTTCCAATGGCGATCCTCATTTGTTTCATCTGATCTGGGAGTACATTCAAAACCTTCGACAGCCAATTCTGAGAAGTAATTGCTCATTAGATGAGTATCTTGATGGGTATTCATCAGCAAGAAGCAATTATGGGAGAAATTACAGCCCCCATCCAGGGGAATAACTCATTCATTTTCTCCATTATTCTAGTTCGTCGTTGTCTTGGCATTCCAAATATTCACATGCAAAGTACTAGACTTACCTACAGAGACCTATGCTTTCAGTTACGTAGGTGCCAATGAAGTTAGGTTAGTGCTGCCAGATGTAAATAGGCAGCGGACCAGAAGACATACAACCATATCCTTGGTCAAAACAGTCGTCTGATCCTTCAGAGTTGAACAAGATGGACGCGACCGAGGTTGAGAATGGTCCACTCTGGTTTCTTTAGTGCTACCTGTTGTTAAGGCGCACATGGAATGGAGGCTTTATCTTGTAAATAACTTCAGAGTCGCCCTCACCAATCTTACTTTTATGATATCTCGAGGCTTGAAGATGATAGCCTTCAACTGAAGACTGGAAACCATCATGCCCAACGTGCGTTATCTGGAAGGGACTCTCTCTCTCCAATAAGTTTTTCCCCAGAAATTTCATAGGTAATTTTCGAAGTCCAAAATCATAGAAATTGGAGATCATTGTAGAAAATCCATTAGCAGAAGAGGTGAAAGGAAACAAAAACTGGTCTGGCTCCTTTCCAACTGTTATGAAGATCATTAAGGATGGAGGAAAGAAGTGAAACACCGAATAGAATCCCAGTTCAAACATAAACAAACCTGTACAATGTGTGAAGATATGCAGAATTGTAAGGAAAACAGAGGAGCACTCACACGTGTATTGAAACTGAAATTCTCCTTACATTCAGATGAAATAAAAATGTACAGGTGATGTCTATTTATACACTTGAAATGGATTAATAAAGCTGTTAAGTATTGACAACTGGCATAACTAATTTAACTGACATTAGTTAGATGAATTCTGTTTGGCTATTTGTGATTTTAACTCTAATTGATCTATCAGATTTTGGATATTCCAACACCCCCCTCTTAAGATGAGAATGAATGTTTATCATTCCCATCTTGCTGATAAGATGATGAAAATTGAGACATTCGAGAGGTTTGGTCAATATATCCGCCAGTTGATGCTTGGAAGGAATGTGGATTATTTTGATCAAACCCTCTTGCAATTTCTCTCTAACTAGATGGCAATCGAGTTGTATATGTTTTGTTCGTTCATGGTGTACTGGGTTGGAAGCTATTTCTAAAGCAGGTTGGCTGTCAGTATATAGCAGTGCTGGTTGAGGATGCTTAACATTCAAATCAGCCAACAAATTAACCAACCATTGAAGCTCACAAGTTGTAGTGGCTAAAGCTCTGTATTCAGCTTCTGCGGAGGACCTACTTACAGTAGGTTGCTTCTTTGATTTCCAAGATATGAGAGAGTCTCCTATGAAAACTGTGAAACCAGTAACACTTCGCCTAGTGTCAACGCAGCCACCCCAATCACTATCAAAATATGCCTTTAAATGTAGATCAGATGAAGCCTTTAGGAATAAACCTTGACCTGGTGTTGCCTTAATGTATCGAAGAACTCTTTCTGCAGCTTGTAAATGTGTTGAATGAAGATTAGACATAAACTGGCTGAGAGCTTGTACTGCATATGCCAAGTCAGGTCTAGTGATTGTTAAGTAAAGAAGTCTGCCAATGAGTCTTCTATATGATGCAGGATCAGACAATAAAGGACTTGAATCATTGGCAGTAAGTTTTAAACTTGATTCCATAGGAAAACCAGCTGGTTTAGAGCCAAAGAAACCACTATCTTTCAATACATCCAGAGCATACTTTTGTTGAGACAACACAATACCTTTTGCTGATCTGGCTACTTCAATGCCTAAAAAATATTTTAGTTCACCTAAATCTTTTATAGTAAAAGATTCATGGAGAAAATTTTTCACAGCATCTATTTCCTTGAGATCATTTGAAGCTATTATAACATCATCAACATAGATTAATAGAGCAATGAAACTAGTTGATGTTTGTCTGATAAAAAGGCTTGAATCTGCCTTTGCTTGACTGAAACCAAACTTGAGTAAAGATGAAGACAACTTTGAGTACCACTGCCTCGAAGCTTGTCTCAAACCATATAAACTCTTTTTGAGTTTACAAACCCGAGGGTCATTTGGTGTTGAAAAACCTGGTGGCAATTGCATGTAGACTTCCTCATTTACGTCTCCATGTAAGAAGGCATTATTTACATCAAGTTGATGTAAATACCATTGTTTAGCTGCTGCAATAGCAAGAAGCACTCTAACTATTGTCATCTTTGCAACAGGAGCGTATGTGTCAAAAAAATCAAGCCCCTCTTGTTGAGTGTAGCCCTTGGCTACAAGCCTGGCTTTGTACCTTTCTACACTTCCATCCGCCTTAAATTTCACTCGATATACCCACTTACAACCTATAGCAGTTTTGTTTGGAGGTAAAATTGCAAGATCCCAAGTTTTATTATGCTCAAGAGCTTTTATTTCATCAGTCATGGCAGTTTGCCAATGAGGAATTGAGACAGCCTGTTTGTAAGTTTTTGGTTCAAAAGTGGATGAAATAACAGAAATGAAGGCTTTGTGTTTGGAGGATAATCTGGAATCAGATAAAAATAAGAATATGCAGTAGGACTTACCAGATGAGGAGCAGCTTGAAGGTGCTTGAGTTGCTGAATCAATCTTAGTCATATTACCACAATAGTAATTCTGCAAGTATTTAGGTAAATGCTTAGTTCTTTCAGACCTTCTAAGACTATTAGCATCATTGTTTGCATGAATTGTATTTTTAGGAATTGAAGATTCAATAACAGAGGTTGGATCAGTAGAATTTGTAGAACCAGAAGTTATAGAAACTGAGTTGTTTGGTTTACAGGATTTGGATTCATATATTTGGGGAAAATCTGGAAAAACAAAAGGTTTGTGAATTGTGTCTAGAATAGAGGGAAATGTAGATTCATGAAAAAGTACATTCCGAGAAACAAAAGTTTTGAGAGTTGTTAAGTCAAGAACTTTGTATCCTTTAATGTTTGGTGGATAACCAAGAAAAATACATTTTGTTGCTCTTGGATGGAATTTGCCTCGATTGTTTGTGATTGTACTAGCAAAGCATAAACAACCGAAGACTTTGAAGTAATTGTAGTTAGGTGCCTTTTGAAACAATAACTGATATGGTGTTTGATTATTTAGAATGTATGATGGAGTACGATTTATCAGATGTGTGGCTGTTAATACACAATCTGTCCAATAGGATAAGGGTAATTTTGACTGAAACATGAGAGATCTAGCTACATCCAATAGGTGTTGATGTTTTCTTTCAACCCTTCCATTTTGTTCAGGTGTTTCAACATATGATAATTGATGAATAATGCCATGTTCTTGATAGAAAGTAGGCATATTAAATTCTTGACCATTATCTGATCTAAGAGTTTGAATATTAGTGTTGAAATGAGTGTGAACATAAGCTAGTAAGTTGGTAAGTATAGCTCGAGTTTCTGTTTTGGTTTTCTTTAAGAATAACCAAGCGAATATTGTGAAATCATCAACAATAGTTCGAAAGAATTTGTAACCAGAATATGAAGGAATGGAAAAAGGCCCCCAAATGTCAGTGTGAACCAATTGAAAGGCTTTTTTTGATTGACTATTTGATATAGGAAATGGTAGCTTTTTCTGTTTAGCTAATGGACAGATCTCACAAACTTTGTTATGAATAACCTTTACAGAAGAATCAGAACTATTTATGAGTTGTATTTTTGCATTTGGAATATGGCCTAAACGAAAATGCCATAGATCAGAATTAACAGTACAAGACTCAACTAAAGAACTAGAAGGTAAACCAATTGAACTAGAAAGTATTTCTTTATTTGTTTGAGCAGATAATTGTTGAAGATGGTATAAACCAGATTGAACTTCAGCAAGCCCAATCATCCTCCATTTGCTGAGGTCCTGCAAGATACATTTGGATTGAAGAAAAAATAATCCAATTGAATTATCTTTAGTTAACCTTGATGCAGAAACAAGATTGATATTGAACGATGAAACATAAAGAGCATTGTGTAAAGTAATATCAGGTGAGAATTTTACAGATCCAGTGAAGATAATTGGAACTGTTTGTCCATTTGGTAAATGAACTTTGGAAGATGTTTTAGGTAAAACAATCGAGTCAAATAGAAGGGGAGAACATATCATATGATCTGTTGCTCCTGTATCAAGAATCCAAGTAAATTGGTTCTTTGATGAAGAAATTGTATTGCAGAAAAAGGAATTACCTAAGGTGGATGCAACATTGACAGTTGCATTAGAATTTGTGTTTGAGCTGGAAAGGCTGTTTGCTAAAGTAAGCAGATTTTGGATTTGTTCTTGAGAAAAAATCATGTTGGAATTACTTGAATTTTGCTCCAAAACATTAGAATTATTTGCAGTGGGCAATCTTTGAAAATTTTTGGCTGTAGTTGGTGTAGAGTTGAAACTTTTTCCTCTTGGTCCTTTCCATCCAGGAGGATATCCAATTAGCTCAAAACATTTATCAACTAAGTGACCCGAATAACCATAATGAGAGCAGATTGCATCAGACTTTCCTTTCTGCTTTGTGAATTGAGTATTACTTGTTGAAACGATTCTTGATGATTGTTCAACAACCATTGCTTGTGAATCAATGGAAATGCCAATTGCATTAGTTAATGATCTTTGACTCTCTTCTTGTAAAAGTAGGGAGAAAACTCTACTCATAGATGGTAAAGGAGATTGCAGTAGCAATTGACTTCTAATTGTTGAATAAGAATCGTGAAGCCCCACAAGAAATTTCATTACATAGTCTGATTGTTGTCTATCAGTCAAGTCCTTCAAAATATTACAAGAACAACGATTTAGGTTCCCACATCTACAACTGGGAATAGGACAATAGCTAATGTATTCATCCCATAAAGCCTTGAATTCACTAAAATATTCAGTGATAGATTTCGAATTTTGAGAAATGGAACTTAAGGATTTTTCCAGGGAGAAAACCCTTGGTCCATCACTTCTACGATATCTGATTTTCAGCTCCTCCCAGATATCAAAAGCATTTGTGAAATAGAGAAGACTACCACGGATTTCTTTGGCAATTGAATTCATTAGTCAAGACAGGACAAGATTATTGGCTCTTAGCCAAGCAACACGAAGATGAGGATCATTAGTGATCGGTTGAACTAGAGAACCATCAACAAATGCAATTTTATTTTTCACTGTTAGAGCAATTGACATAGATCGACTCCATGCAATATAATTCTCACCAGTGAATATCTCGGAAACCAGAAGTGCACCAGGATTATCAGATGGATGTAAGTAATAGCAGCTGGATGAATCATCTGAAAGATTCTGTACAGGTCCATTTGATGAATGAGAGTTAGCCATAGAAGCATGTTCTTCCTCAGTCATTGTGAAGTAACAATCAACCAGGAAAGATGAAGAAGAATCAAGAAAGATCAAGAAAGATCAAGAACAGCGGAAAATATGAAGCTCTAATACCATGTGAAGATATGCAGAATTGTAAGGAAAACAGAGGAGAAAACAGAGGAGCACTCAAACGTGTATTGAAACTGAAATTCTCCTTACATTTAGCTGAAATAAAAATGTACAGGTGATGTCTATTTATACACTTGAAATGGATCAATAAAGCTGTTAAGTATTGACAATTGGCATAACTAATTTAACTGACATTAGTTAGATGCATTCTATTTGGCTATTTGTGATTTCAACTCTAATTCATCTATCAGATTTTGGATATTCCAACACAATGACTGAAATCATGTCGTCCCACTTTGGCACTCCTCGGACCCCACTCTTGCATGGTTTGCATGGCCCCTTTTGGTATGTCATTCCCAAGCACGCAGGACCCGCTCCTTCATCTCTACCCTTCCAGGTTTACCTTTAATTAAGATGCATGAAAATATTAGGAACAGTGCCTCTGATTCAGGACTGACAACATCTCTGTTGGAAAATGTCCCATCTGTATGAGAGGGATTGTCAAGTCGGCAAGAGGGGAAATTCAGAGAGGATGACAGCTGCAATCACCAACCTCATAGTGCGGTCTCAGTTGCACCCCTGGCCCACATGCATGATTCTAATTTGCATGGCGACCCTCCTATGCTCAATTTCAAAACCCGTGTGCATGCATGTCTTTAAAAATTTATTTTAAAAAAGATCTTGTTTTGATTCCACAATTTTTCATTCTTAGAATTTTTAGGTCTCAAAAATCCCATTTCCAATAAAATTTATTGCCATTTTCTCTTCGGCAAACATTTTTCACAATTTTTTTCCTTGATTTTTAAATTGTTTTAAAATAAGCATGAATTAAATTCTATAATTCCAAATCATGGAATTTGTAGAATTAATTCATGCAAAATCAATTGGGCTTTGGTAGAGTCCAACATCCATGATTTTATTTTGTTTAATGACATTGATATGATTTGTAAAAAAACAATGGACTTTATTTTGTTTAATGACATTGTAATATTTCATATTTGCACCTTTCAGAATTAAATAGTGCTTAATAAAATTAAGTATTAAGTTGTTTGTTTTTGTAATATTTTATTTATATTGAATATCAAGGAATAAAGAAAAATCATTATGTTACTTTTATCATTAAAAAAAAAAAGTTAAATATTTTGACTTTTTTTATTCAGTTAAAAAAATTTTAAAAAGTTTTTTTTTTCAAAAAAAAAAAAACAATTTTGAAAAAAAAAAACAAAAACAAAAAAAGGAAAACAAACAAAAAAAACACCACTTTACTTACGTTTTTTAAAGAGATTTTTGGCTAAAAAATTTCAAATGCTTCTCAAATCAGAAGAATGACCTTTCTTCTTTATTCTCTAAAAAAAAAAATGATTGATTTAAGATAATATTACTTTTTTTTTTTTCTCAATTGACATTTTTTCCTCATTCCCCAATCATTTCCTTCTCATTCTTCCAATGAATTTTCCAAGTTCTTTCCTAGTGAATTTAGGGGTGTAGTTCAAATCGAAGAAATGATAAAAATCGACCACAATTCTCTCATCTTTTTTTCTTCTTCAAGATCTTTCATCATTTTCTTTATTTTTAGTTAGGATTTTTTTGTGATTTTTTTTTGTAGTGGTTTTTTTTTTTCTTTTGATTTGGAGTTAGTTTTTGTTGAGATTTTCCTATTTTTTGCGGTCTTCTTCAAGATCTTTCATTATCCTTTATGTGTGTGTGTGTGTTTGGTTAGTGTTTTTTATGGTTGTTTTATATATATATATATTAGGATTTTGTAGTTATTTTTTGTTAGCATTTTTTACAATTGTATTGTTGGGATTTGGTTGTTTTTTTTTTCAATGTTCCACTAGGATTTTGGTTAAGGTTTTTTGGTGGGGATTTTTCTAGTGGGATTTTTGTTAGGATTTTTTGAGGTTGTCCTTTAGTGGTAATTTTTACTATTTTTTGTTAATTGTTTTTGTAGTTTCATTTAAACTTCTAAAATGTGAAGATGAGATCACATAATCCTTTCATTTAATGTTTATGTCCATATGAATATTCTAATTAAGAACTTAATTATAATTAGGTTTTTTTTGTAGAATAAATGTTAAATTAACTCTAATTAAGTTTTTTTTTTTTTAAAAATAAAACTTAATAACAACAAAGTTCATATCATTATAATCGAGTTCTTTGTAGATGAAATGGAAAACTTGACAGTAGTTAAATTATTTGTAAATAAATTTAATTCTAGTTAAGTTTTTTTGTAAATCAAACTTGACTATTGTGTATTTATTTAATTTAGATAAACATCTAAAATGAAAGCAAGAATGAGTTATTTGAAAGATAAGATAGTTATGAAAAGATAATGATTTTTATAACAAACAAAATGAAGAAGGGTAAGAGTATCCATAAAGAGTTATTTCTCCACAAAATTAAAGTGTGAGGGGCCATTTTTACAATTTGAGAGTTATTTTGAGTCATGTGTCCAAATAACCCTTTTTTTTTTTTTTTTTTTTTTAAAATTTCTGAACAAATGTTAATGTCTCACATGTAAACATTGAAAAATTATTTAAATTTGTAATATAGTTTCATATTGTCAAGGCCAAAGGGTTATAGATAAACGATGGTTTCAAACTTGGAACTTCTTTATTAAAAAATATATATATAATTAATTGATAATTAATCATGCTAGGCTTATTATGTTTATTTAATTTTTTTGTTTCCCTAAAATAAATCTCTTACACTTTGACCATTGTTATTTCATAGTTATTACTAGTTCTCAAACTCTTGATCTAGGGTCCATGAGTGATGTGAATTAACAATACTCTTCCTAGAGTTGGTGATTGACCTCTTTGCCTATAGCACCTAGCACTAGCACTAAGGAGTATTGAAAGTGAACCTTGGCTATGCCTCTCCAAAGGTTAAGTTAGATCTTAATTGAATGAAGGTTGACAAGCATGGATTACCTAAGACTTGAGATGAGAGATGGAGGTTGGGAGAGAGTTGAAAGCTAATTGAACTAGGGTGTTTGGGAAGAGATAGTTTATGTTGCTACTCCATGGTAGGTTGACTAAAAGGGTTGAGATCAACTCTCTCCTCATGAAAAAACTATTAGTTGGGCAGGCCTGTGTTAGGCAATGCTCACTAGATTGTTAGGAATATATGCTATTGTTGAGATGTGCCCTTGACAAAGTGTCCACTTTCGTATTGATTCATTGGTGTAAGAGGTCGAGTAAGAAAGAGCAAAAGGAATTAGGCCCTAAATGCTTAGGTTAAGGCAAGTGATGCTTTTGAAAAGTTGTTTATCGATTACTATTGTTTAAGATTTATGGCCTTGAAAAGCACAATCATGGTTTATCGGGTTGATATGTAAATTCTAACAATAATGCTTATAGTTTCTCTTTTGCGTAAGTAGTAGTGGATACTAGATAAGATGACTAATTTTGGGTAGAATTACTCAAGTGATAAGTGTATGGACTCACGGTTAGTGCTGCATGCACCCAACTAGGTATCTAGATGCAAACGTCAAGCATTCTTAATTAGGCTTTAATGGCTATGTATAAGGGGAATAGTCCCCAAATGCTTTAATGAACCAGGATGCATAACCCTATAATAGGATATGATATGATTTATACTATATAAAGGGATCCACTCACGCAAATTAAGTGCTAGGACCTTAGTTGCATATCTAACATATATTTTGAGCATGAGGAAAAAAAAAATAGAAATTACTAGAATCAATTTTAACCAAAGAATAGAAAGGAATCAAATAGGCCTAAAGAAATATTTAAAACTTAAGAAGCATGGATAGATCAAAGCAAAGGAAAAATGAATAAGTCATGGGTTTGAAAGATGGGGAATGAATTGTTAAGACATTGAGTCTTGTTTATTTGTTGGAAATTTTGTTCCAATTAATGTTTGGTCATAAAAGTCTTTTTAGATAATGACATTCTCTCCATTGAAGATCAAGGGTTGCTATTCATCCAACCGAGAAGTCATAGGTACATCTAAAAAGATTTGGCTTATGAGATACAAGGCTTATTTGAGGTATAAAAAGATTCGGTATCATTTTTAAACTCAAAATGATTTTTCAAAAAGAAAGGGTCACTCAAGTGGTTAATCCTACTCAATCAGTCAGCCTATACAAGCAGTAAGGATCGCTCAAGTAAAGTGCTAGCTCAAGTGGTCAAAGTTTGCTCAAGTGGTCATGTCAGTCCTATCAAGTTTAAAAATATATTTTGAATGAATTTCACTCAAACTTTAATTTGAAAATTTGGGATACTGAAACTCTTATGGCTTTTGCCTACAAATACCTATCTTATAACCCCTTGTGGGTTAGAGATCGGATATTAGAAAGATCATAGAGATCTTAAAAGATTGTTGAGAGACCTATTATTCTTTAAAGGGACTCCTTGTGAAAAAAGCCTAATTGCCACACCATTCCCATTCTCTCCTTCAAGGATTTGAATCTTTGAATTATTAGTTGAAGATTGTAATCCCTTCAGAGAGATTGAAGGATTTACTAAGGAGAAACATGGAGTTGCTATGTCATGGACATGGATCAAGTTGTAGGTGTTGTAGAGTAAGTCTTTCAGGTAAAACGTCCAGTTAAATCTATGCAACTTGACTTTGAATAGTGGATTTAGATTGGTAGGTCTTAGATCTCGTGGTTTTTTATCTCCATAGTTTGTGGGAGTTTTCCATGTAAAAAAATTTGTAACTCATTTTCTGTAGTTTTATATTTAATATTCTATTTGAATTGCCTAGAATAGATTAAATTGATTATCCCTAATATCTTGCAAAGTTTTCCTAAGAAGTACATATCTATTTATTCATACATATATTACTTGATTAGGTTGTTTGATTGGTTGGGATTGCTATTGAGGTTGTTATGGTGGTTATCTTAGTGGTTGTGGTTGTTACCATTATATCTAATTATTAGTATCCATAACATTTCTCGGGATATTATTATTTGGATATTAAGAATTATATTATCTTTATCCCTAAACAATTGCAAGGTATCCCTAAAAGTTAAAAATCTTATTTTTGAATACCTAAAGATATTCGGTATAATACATTCAATTATTTGGGATATCCCTAATATCCATTGGAGTAAGAAAAAGTTTGTATCATTTACAAATATTAATTAAATTTTTAAATCACCCATTCCCCCCTGTGGGTGTTCCTTACCCTTCAAGGTGTTCCTTATTATTGGACTTTAAGTTATTATTCAAGTGGTATTTAAGCACTACCCATTTTTCAATTGGTATAAGAGAAGGATAAAAAACTAATTATTTATCATTTTGATTAAAAATTCAATTTTTATTGTTTATATTGTTTAAAAATCAAATTTTTTATTAATAATATAGGATAAAAATCAAACTTTGATTGATCTTGTAAGTTTGCTATGGAATAGTCAAAAAGTGGTGTTCCTTTGAATAGTCCACCCTATTTTAATAGGAGTAATTATTCCTATTAGAAAGCAAGAATCATGTTTTTCCTTAAAATGCAAGGTGAAAGGGTATGAAATTCAATTGAATATGGTTGGGGACCACCATTAATCCTTGATGCTCAAGGAAGATCAACAAGAGAACTTAAATTTAAACATGAATGGGACAAAGTTGCCAATGAAAGTAGTGAAGCCAATGCTAGGGCTTTATTTAGTATTTTTAATGGAATTGGTCTAGATGAGTTTCGAAGGATTGCAAATTGAAAACGTGTAAAAGAAGCATGTGATATACTTCAAGTTACTCATGAAGGTACATTTGCTATAAAGATTTCTAAATTGCAAATGCTTGCTACTACGTTTAAGAATATTCGGATGCATGAAAATCAAACTTTTTCTTTCTTTGATTTTGAATTAAGTGATATTGTAAATTATTCATTCAACTTTGGAGAAACTATTCCAGATTCTAAGATAGTTAGGAAAATATTAAGATCTCTTCCAAAGAGATTTAGAACTAAAGTAATTGTCATAGAGGAGAGCAAGGACATCAACTCCATGAGAGTTGATGAACTTGTAGGCTCCATTCAAACATATGAGATCACCCTACCTAGTTCCTAAAAGCCTAAAGACTTTGCCTTTAAGGTTTTTGAGAATGAGGAGAAGGATATTTGTAGACTTTCCATTTTGTCTTCTTAGCACATGTGGCATTAGGTGCTTTCCTATACTTCTATTTTGA
Organism: Vitis riparia; assembly: GCF_004353265.1. Taxonomy (NCBI): domain Eukaryota; kingdom Viridiplantae; phylum Streptophyta; class Magnoliopsida; order Vitales; family Vitaceae; genus Vitis; species Vitis riparia. The sequence goes on from NC_048448.1 coordinate 21,593,414, forward strand.
CTCGTAGTTATTTCTTGGTGGCCCATTGAAACTTATAAAATTTACTCCTTTCAAGTCACCTTTAGGGAGCTTTTGTTGAGGAGCTCATCTGGACCCTCATTATGACCTCGGTTGCTCTTTGAGTTTAGGTTAAGTTTCACTTAAATCCATTTCCGCTCAATTCACCTAGGCACTTTTTAGGTTTAAATTTCACTTAGACACTTTTTATGCTTAGGTCATTTAGATTATTTGTTTTAGTGCACTTAAATAATTTTTGGTAAGTTAATTTTTGTTAAAGTGTTTTTAATATAAAATTTTTAGTGGTATGTACATAAATAAAATTTTAGTAGGTTATGTTTTAAAGTGCTTTCAATATATTCTTGGTAAGTTAATAATTATTTTTTTTATAAAAATAAAATGTTTAAATATCAAAGTCATTGGATATTTGAATATTTATTGGTTTGCTTGGGATGGATAATGAAGGCCACTTGTTGTTTGTTGAAATATAATTCAGAACCTGTTAATCTTACTATTTTTAAGGTTGTCCTTTAATGGTAGTTTTTACTATTTTTTGTTAATTGTTTTTGTAGTTTCATTTAAACTTCTAAAATGTGAAGATGAGATCACATAATCCTTTTATTTAATCTTTAGGTCCATATGAATATTCTAATTAAGAACTTAATTATAATTAGTTTTTTTTTTGTAGAATAAATGTTAAATTAACTCTAATTAAGTTTTTTTTTTTTATATATAAATAAAACCTAATAACAACAAAGTTCAAATCATTATAATTGAGTTCTTTGAAGATGAAATGGAAAACTTGACTGAAGTTAAATTATTTGTAAATGAATTTGATTCTAGTTAAGTTTTTTTGTAAATCAAACTTGACTATTGTGTATTTATTTAATTTAGATAAACATCTAAAATGAAAGCAAGAATGAGTTATTTGAAAGATAAGATAGATATGAAAAGATAATGATTTTTATAACAAACAAAATGAAGAAGGGTAAGAGTATCCAAAAAGAGTTATTTCTCTACAAAATTAATGTGTGAAGGGCCATTTTTACAATTTGAGAGTTATTTTGAGTCATGTGTCCAAATAACCCTTTTTTTTTAAAAAAAAAAATTAAATTCCTGAACCAATGTTAATGTCTCACATGTAAACATTGAGAAATTATTTAAATTTGTAATATAGTTTCATATTGTCAAGGCCAAAGGGCTATAGATAAACGATGGTTCCAAACTTAGAACTTATTTATTTAAAATATATATATATATATATATATATATAATTAATTGATAATTAATCATGCTAGGCTTATTATGTTTATTTAATTTTTTGTTTCCCTAAAATAAATCTCTTACACTTTAACCATTTTTATTTCATAGTTATTACTAGTTCTCAAACTCTTGAGCTAGGGTCCATGAGTGATGTGATTTAACAATACTCTTCCTAGAGGTGGTGATTGACCTCTTTGCCTATAGCACCTAGCACTAGTACTAAGGAGTATAGAAAGTGAACCTTGGCTATGCCTCTCCAAAGGTTAAGTTGGATCTTAATTGAATGAAGGTTGACAAGCATGGATTACCTATGACTTGAGATGAGAGATGGAGGTTGGGAGAGAGTTGAAAGCTAATTGAACTAGGGTGTTTGGGAAGAGACATAGTTTATGTTGCTACTCCATGGTAGGTTGACTAAAAGGGTTAAGATCAACTCTCTCTTCATGAAGAAACTATTAGTTGGGTAGGCCTGTGTTAGGCAATGTTTAATAGATTGTTAGGAATATATGATATTGTTGAGATGTGCCTTTGACAAAGTGTCAACTTTCGTATTGAGTCATTGGTGTAAGAGGTTGAGTAAGAAAGAGTAAAAGGAACTAGGCCTTAAATGCTTAGGTCAAGGCAAGTGATGATTTTGAAAAGTTGTTTGTCGATTACTATTGTTTAAGATTTATGGCCTTGAAAAGCACGATCATGATTTATCAAGTTGATATGAAAATTCTAACAATAATGCTTATAGTCTCTCTTCTGCCTAAGTACTAGTGGATACTAGATAAGATGACTAAGTTTGGGTAGAATTACTCAAGTGATAAGTGTATGGACTCACGGTTAGTGTTGCATGCACCCAACTAGGCATCTAGATGCAAACGTCAAGCATTCTTAGGCTTTAATGGCTAGGTATAAGGGGAATAGTCCCAAAATGCTTTAATGAACCAGGATGCACAACCCTATAATAGGATATGATATGATTTATACTATATAAAGGGATTCACTCGCCCAAATTAAGTGCTAAGACCTTAGTTGCAGATCTAACATATATTTTGAGCATGAGGAAAAAAAATAGAAGTTACTAGAATCAATTTTAACCAAAGAATAGAAAGGGATCAAATATGCCTAAAGAAATATTTAAAACTTAAGAAGCATGGAGAGATCAAAGCAAGGGAAAAATGAATTAGTCATGGGTTTGAAAGATGGGGAATGAATTGTTAAGACATTAAGTCTTGTTTATTGTTGGAAATTTTGTTCCAATTAATGTTTGGTCATAAAAGTCTTTTTAGATAATGACATTCTCTCCATTGAAGATCAAGGGTTGATATTCATCCAACCGGGAAGTCAAAGATACATAAAAAAAGATTTGGCTTGTAGCATATAAGGCTTATTTGAGGTATAAAAAGATTCGATCGGTATCATTTTTAAACTTAAAATGATTTTTCAAAAGGAAAGGGTCACTCAAGCGGTTAATCTCACTCAAGCAGTAAGGACTGCTTAAGTGGTTAATCCTACTCAAGCAGTCAACCTATACAAGGAATAAGGATCGCTTAAGTAAAGTGTTAGCTCAAGTGGTCAAAGTATGCTCAAGTGGTCATGTCAGTCCTATCAAGTTTAAAAATGTATTTTGAATGAATTTTACTCAAACTCTAATTTGAAAATTTGGGATACTGAAACTCTTATGGCTTTTGCCTATAAATACCTCTCTTATAACTCCTTGTGGGTTAGAGATCAGAGATTAGAAATATCATAGAGATCTTAAAAGATTGTTGAGTGACCTGTTATTCTTTAGAGGGACTCCTTGTGAGAAAAGCCTAATTGCCACACCATTCCCATTCTCTCATTCAAGGATTTGAATCTTTGAATTATTAGTTGAAGATTGTAATCCCTTCAGAGAGATTGAAGGATTTACTATGGAAAAACAGGGAGTTGCTACGTCACGGACATGAATCAAGTTGTAGGTGTTGTAGAGCATGTCTTTCGGGTAAAGCATCCAGTTAAATCTATGAAACTTGACTTTGAATAGTGGATTTAGATTGGTAGGTCTTAGACTTTGTGGTTTTTTATCTCCACAATTTGTGGGGATTTTCCATGTAAAAAAAATTGTACCTCATTGTCTATAGTTTTATAGTTAATATTATTTGAATTGCCTAGAATAGATTAAATTGATTATCCCTAATATCTTGCAAGGTTTTCCTAAGAAGTACATATCTATTTATTCATACATATATATTACTTGATTAGGTTGTTTGATTGGTTGGGATTGCTATTGAGGTTTTTATGGTGGTTATCTTAGTGGTTGTGGTTGTTATCATTATATCTAATTATTATTATCCATAACATTTCTTGGGATATTATTATTTGGATATTAAGAATTATATTATCTTTATCCCTAAACAATTGTAGGGTATCCCTAAAAGTTAAAAATCTTATTTTTGAATACCTAAAGATTTTAAGTATAATACATTTAATTATTTGGGATATCCCTGATATCCATTGGAGTAAGAAAAAGTTTGTTATCATTTACAAATATTAATTAAAATTTTAAATCACCCATTCATCCCCTCCCCCCCCCCCCTCTCTCTTTTCCTGTGGGTGTTCCCTATTGCTGAAAGTGTTTTTTATTGGACTTTCAGTTATTATTCAAGTGGTATTTAAGTACTACCCATTTTTTAATTGGTATCAGAGAAGGACAAAAAACTAATTACTTATCATTTTGATTAAAAATTCAATTTTTATTGTTTATATTGTTTAAAAATCAAAATTTGATTAATCATATAATATAAAAATCAAAATTTGATTGATCTTGTAAGTCTGATATGGAATAGTAAAAAAGTGGTGTTCCTTCGAATAGTCCACCCTATTTTGATGGAAGTAATTATTCTTATTGGAAAGCAAGAATCATGTTTTTCCTTAAAATGCAAGGTGAAAGGGTATGTAATTCAATTGAATATGGTTGGGGACCACCATTTATCCTTGATGCTCAAGGAAGATCAATAAAAGAACTTAAATTTAAACATGAATGGGACAAAGTTGCCAATGAAAGTAGTGAAGCCAATGCTAGGGCTTTATTTAGTATTTTTAATGGAATTGGTCTAGATGAGTTTCGAAGGATTGCAAATTGAAAACGTGTAAAAGAAGCATGTGATATACTTCAAGTCACTCATGAAGATACATCTGTTGTAAAGATTTCTAAATTGTAAATTCTTGCTACTACGTTTAAGAATATTCGGATGCATGAAAATCAAACTGTTTCTTTCTTTGATTTTGAATTAAGTGATATTGTAAATTATTCATTCAACCTTGGAGAACCTATTCCAGATTCTAAGATAGTTAGGAAAATATTGAGATCTCTTCCAAAGCGATTTAGAACTAAAGTAATTGTCATAGAGGAGAGCAAGGACATCAATTCCATGAGAGTTGATGAACCTGTAGGCTCCATTCAAACATATGAGATCACCCTACCTAGTTCCCAAAAGCCTAAAGACTCTGCCTTTAAGGTTTTTGAGAACGAGAAGAAGGATATTTGTAGACTTTCCATTTTGTCTTCTTAGCATATGTGGCATTAGGTGCTTTCCTATACTTCTCTTTTGACTCGTAGTTATTCCTTGGTGGCCCATTGAAACTTATATAATTTACTCCTTTTAAGTCACCTTTAGGAACCTTTTGTTGTGGAGCTCATCTGAACCATCATTATGACCTCGGTTGCTCTTCTAGTTTAGGTTAGGTTTCACTTAAATCCATTTCCGCTCAATTCACCTAGGCAATTTTTAGGTTTAGATTTCACTTAGACGCTTTTTAGGCTTAGGTCATTTAGATTATTTGTTTTAGTGCACTTAATTTATTTTTGGTAAGTTAATTTTTGTTAAAGTGTTTTTAATACAAAATTTTTAGTGGTATGTACGTAAATAAAATTTTAGTAAGTTATTTTTTAAAGTGCTTTCAATATATTCTTGGTAAGTTATTTTTTTTTTTTTTTTAAAAAAAAGTGTTTTAATATCAAATTTTTAATGGTATGTACATAAATATTTTTTTGGTAAGTTATTTTTCATAAAATATTTTAATGGCCATATGTAGAAATTCTAAGTTAATTTTTTTTTAAAAAAAATTTAATATAATATTTACAATGGAAAGTGGAAAGTGGCTAAGTAATGGAATTTAAAGATGGGATTTTCAATGGAAAAACAATGAATTCAAAGGGAGTTTCATCTTTATTAATGTGCCCCAAACCTCTTTTATCACCATGGATTTTGCATTTATCAAGAATTTCATTAAACATTTTAGTTATGCAATAAAAAAAATTTATTCACAGATGAAAAAGGCTTGTTATTTTTTCTCTTGAGTGAGAGGATTATTCTTCTCAAGGAGAGAATGATGTTCAAATTCAAGAAACCTAACTTTCTCAAGCAAATTAGTCTTTTCAGCACTAAGCACATTAATTTTGTTTTTATCATGAGCATCAAGGATATCGTTATTTTTCATATAACTCTTAATTTGTCTTTCATGCTCAACAACAAGATTACTCAAGAATTCAGTCCTTTGTTCATTAGTAAACTCATCATCATCACTATCATGCACAAGTTCCATAAAAGCAATAAAAGCTAACAAGTCATTGGGATCGTACCTTGCATCTTTAGAAGTTGTGGAAGCACTCTCTTCAGAATTAGTATTGCTTCATGTTGCTTGCATAGACTTTTTGGCATCTTTGGGGCTAGGACAATCTTAAGCATAATGTCCTAGACCTCCATTGTTAAAGCATTCAACTTTTTTACCTTTGGAGGAATCTTTTCTTTTCTTATTGGATGATTTTTCATTAGGTCTTTTTCTTTTTCTACATTCTTGGTTCTTGTAAAACCTTTTACTGAATTATATGACCTTTTTAATCATTTTGGCCATATGGGCCAATTCATCCTTTTTTATATCATATGGAATTTTAATTTTTTTTTCTCACCATTAAAAGCCTTAAAAGTAGACTCTTTAGGCTTTTAGGAACTAGGTAGAGTCATCTCATATGTCTGAATGGAGCCTACAAGTTCGTCTCATGGATTCAATGCCCTTGCTCTCCTCTATGGCAATTACTTTAGTTCTAAATTTCTTTGGAAGAGATCCCAATATTTTCCTAACTATCTTAGAATTAGGAATAAGTTCTCCAAGGTTAAACTAAGAAATTACAAGATCACTTAATTTAGAATAAAAAGAAGAAAAAGTTTGATTTTCATGCATCATAATATTTTCAAACCTTGTAGCAAGCATTTGTAATTTATAAATCTTTATAGAGGATGTACCTTCACGAGTGACTTGAAGAATATCCCATGCTTCATTTGCACATCTGCAATTTGCTATCCTACAAAACCTTTCTGGATAAACTCCATTAAAAATATTAAATAAAGCTTTAGCATTGGCTTCACTACGTTGATTATTGGATTTGTCTCATTTTTTTTAGGTTTAAGTTCACCTATTGATCTTCCTTGAGTATCAAGGATTAATGGTGGTCCCCGACCATATTCAATTGAGTTTCACACCCTTTCACCTTACATTTTGAGGAAAAACATCATTCATGCTTTCTAATAGGAGTAATTATTCCCATCAAAATAGGGTGGACTATTAAAAGGAGCACCACTTTTTTATTGTTCCATATTAGACTTACAGGATCAATAAAATTTTGATTTTTATCCTATGTGATTAATAAAAATTTGATTTTTAAACAGTCTAATCAATAAAAATTGGATTTTTAATCAATAGGATAAAAAATTGGTTATTTATTCCACTCTGATACCAATTGAAAATGGGTATTGCTTTAATATCACTTGAATAGCAACCGAAAGTCCAATAACAAACATCCAAAGGTGGGATGAATGGGTGATTTAAAAATTTAAACAAAGATTTATATGTTATATCAAATTTTTTTACCTCTAAGAAATTTTCAAGTTTATCCTCGATATTAAAAAATGAGTTCACCCTAAATTTAGAATGGTAAAACTTGATTTTTATGATTAATTGATATCCAAAGATTATTTGGGATAAAACAAATTAATTATTAATATCCAAAGGATATCTTGATAGATGTTGGGGATAATAATAACTTGTTATAAGGATAACAACCATAAATACCAAGATAACAACCCTAACAACCTCAAAAGCAATCCCAACAAATCAATCAAACTTAATCACATTAAATCTAAGTAGAAATATATAGATATGAACCTTTTATGAAAACCCTACAAACATAATATCAAATATAAAAGATATAGACAACGAGGCATAAGATTTTTACGTGAAAACCTCGCACAAACTATGGAAAAAAAAACACAAGGTCTAAGACCTACCAATCTAAAATCCACTATTCGAAATCAAGTTATACAGATTTACCTGACTGTTTTACCCTAAAAACTTACTCTTTAACACTTATAACTTGATCCACATTCATGACGTAGCAACTTCCTATTACTCCCTAGTAGATTCTTTTGCCACTTCGAAGGGATTAAGGTTTTCAACTAAAGATTTAAAGATTCAATCCTTGAACGAGAAATCATGAATGATATAGCAATTTAGGCTTTCTCTCAAGGCCTCTTTTTAAGAATGAGAGGTTTCTAATCTCTAAGATCTTTTCAATCTTCAATCCCTAACCCTTAAGGGGTTATTAAGGAGGTATTTATAGCCCAAAAATTTTCAGTATCTTAAGTTTTCAAACTAGAGTTCAAGTGAAATTCATCCAAAATTTGTGTTTAAACTCGATAGGACTATCATTACTGCTTGAGCAGACTTAGACCACTTGAGCGATCCTTTTCACTTGAGCAAGTCACTATCTAAAAAGAACTTTATGATCAAACATAAAATGGAACAAAATTGCCAACATATAAATAAGACTAAATGTCCTAACAAAAAGCATTAGGACTTTCCTTATCTACTCATTTTTTAGTGAAGAGACTTCAAATAGGTGAAGTACTTGAAGAGATTGTGAGTGCCCATTGGAGTCCATGAATCCAAATATAAAGCTTGAAGGCATAGGTTGATGGCCTTTGATAGTGGAATCCTCCCTTGCTTGGGAGGTTAAAAAGAGTGGATATATGTGGATTTTAAAACCATTATAAAAGAGTTTGCATATATCTTCTCTTTATCCTTTACTTAATTATTGTCTTACTTAATATCTCTTATTCTTTTTGTTATTAATTGGTTATTTTTTAAAAAATAAAAATAAAAATGTAACACCTAATTCATCCTCTCCCACTCTTTCCCCCCCTTTAGTGATTTGCTTAATCAAATTGGCCATTTTCCACAATTATTATCGGATACATGTGTTATGGAGAATGGTATGTATGACTAGTAGTTGGAAAATGAATTTTCAAGAAGGTAGATGGGTTGGTGGTGAAGATGATGAAAGGTTGAAGAGGATATGGCATTAGGTACAAATGTGGTAAGCCATTGTTTGCGATGGTGGTTTTCTCCTTTTTTAAAATGGGTTTTTTTGTTTTTGTTTTTTTTTTCAAAGTTGCAATGGTGCTTGACTAGGTGAGGGTCTGAGATTTTTTTCATCTTTCTTTTCCCAAACAACACTCCACACAACTCTTTCTATGTCATCTCTGCTACAAAAATACAACATGCTACTGCAACACATTTAATGTGCTTCATCATGCCATGAGTTTTATATTATTTAAAATTTAGAAATTAAAAAATTAAACATTAAAATTTACAAATAAAAAAAATTCAAAATTTATGATTTTTGCATTATTTAAAATTGGGATAATCATGCTTTGGTACATCACCAACAAAAAAAAAATATGGTTTTTAGAACATTGCTTTTACTTTTTCAATTTTAATGTAAAATGGAAAAAAAAAAATTACCAATTCATGTAGTCCAATAGTGCTTATGAATTTGTTCCAAAATTACCCTCAAAAGTTGAGGGCAAGTACACTTACCACATTAAATGTTGTTGTCAAGTACACCAATCACTTTTTTTTTTCTCTTACATAAACTCCCTCACACATCTCACCTTTTGCCACGTTTCTACATTTTACTTTTTTCTTTTATCATTTTTTCTTCTTTCTTATCACCATATCCTATTTTTCTATCTTTCATTTGACATTTCTTTTAATATGCTAATGTATTATCTCATAAAACTTCTTCAATTTTAATTTTTTTCACTCTTTAATCTCCCCATATTTATTGATTTTAATTATTTTTTGGACAAATTAACCTTAAAATAATAATATTAATAATATATAGTTACTATAAAAAATTAAATAAAAACATAAATATATGTAATGGACAAAAATCAAAATATTATTCCACAAATAATATACTTGATGATTTTAAATATTAATTATAGTAATTCAATTGATAAATCAAGGATTAAATTTAAAAATTATATTTTATTATTTATAGGTTTATGATATAAGATTTTTTTATATTAATGCTAAATAAAAGATTTATTTATTTTGTAAATCATATCACATGTAAAAATAAAAATATATTTGTAATACTATTTTATTATTTATATTATTTTTATTTTTATTTTAAATTTATCATATCAAAATCATAGTAAGTGATGATGCCTTTTTTTTTTTCTTATGGTTTTAACTTGATCATGGATCTAATTTTTTGTTTCATTAAAATTTTTAATTTTAAATTAAAACAAAATATAAAAGAAAATAAATTTTTTTCATTAAAAAAAAAAATTGTAGTTAACCTTTTATATTAATTTCATAAAAAATAGGTACATCTGTAAGAAAAAATAGGTGCATCCATTCCTAGGGGAACAAATCCCTATCTTCCTTATCATAGTCTATATATTCCTTTGGGAACCCTCGATAAGTCATTGGAGGTCCTCCCTCATCCCAAAACGAACGTTGAAACCTTAAGTACATCCTTAACAAAAATAGGTACATCCAATCCTAGGGGAATCAAAACCCTTATCTCCTTTTCATGGTCTATATATTCATTTGGAGACCTTTATGAAATGATTAGAGGTTGTTTTCTATCTTGGAATGGAGTTTGGAATCCTAGGTATAACCTTAAGAAAATTTGGTATATCCGATCCTCGGGCTACCAGGACCCCTATATCCCTTCCCATGGTCCATTTGATCTTTTAAAGACCCTTAGGAATTAATTGTAAGTCGCTTCCCACCTCGGAATAGACTTTGGAACCCTAGATATATCCTCATATAAATTCGGTACATCTTTAAGAAAATTTGGTACATCCAATCCTTGGGCTACCTCCAATCCTTGGGCTACCAAGACCCCTATCGTTATTCCTAAGGTCCATTTGCTCCTTTATGGACCATCAGGAAGTAATTGGAGGTTATTTCTTACCCCAAAATGGACTTTTAAACCCTAGATACATCTTGAAGAAAATTTGGTATATCCGATCCTTGGGAAGTGATTAGAGGTCATTCCCTACCTTGAAACTAACATTGGAACCTTAATTACATCCATAAGAAAAATTGGTACATCTAATCATTGAGATACTAGGACCCCTATATCATTTCCTATGGTCCATTTGTTCATTTTGGAACTCTCGAGAAGTGATTGGATGTCATTCCCCACTCTGGAACTAATAATGGAACCCTAGTGATTGGAGGTCATTCTCTACCTCTAAATAGACTTTGGAACCCTAGGTACATCCTTAATAAAGTTTGGTACATTGAATCCTTAGGCTACTAGGACCCCTATCTCCCTTCCCATGGTTCATTTGTTCCTTTAGGAAGTCATTAGATGTTGTTTCCTACCTCGGAACGGACATTGGAACCTTAGGTACATTGTTAAGAAAATTTCGTACATCCAATCATCAGGTTATCGAGACCTATATCTCCTTTCCCATGGTCCGTTTGTTCCTTTGGGGGCCCTTAAGAAATGATTGGAGGTTGTTCCCCACCCTGGAATAGACATTAGAACCCTAGGTACATCCTTAAGAAAATTTGATACATCTTATCTTTAGGCTACCAAGTGTTGGCAATTCTAGAAAATCCTACCTCCAAGTCACTTCCCAAAAGCTCGCAAGAGATAAACAAGTGCATCTCCATGGATGGAGATCACGTGCCTTACCCAGTGTTGGCTCAAGTGACTTGAAGGTGTTTTAAGTTAACTAACAACATAGAAATCATTAAAGGAACACACTTTCTCTTCATTAATGATTGAAACCACAAAGCTACTAATTCATGCACTTGGAACCTTTCCCGGCTACCTTAACTCCAAGGAACTAAAAGTCTAGCCACTCATTCTCTGAGGAAACTTCCTCAGAGCTTGTTTGGCTAGAAAGAAAACTAACGAGAAAACAAATATATCAAGGAAAAATAGAGCAAGTGCTCTCTAAAATATATTTCTTTTTTTTTACTGATTAAAAAATAGATCACATAAGAGATGATCATACATGATGTCTTTTTAGAGAAAATTACAAACTATATATATGAGGTTATTCACCATTTTCTTTGCTTAAAGACTAAGGAATCCTATGATAGGTGGATTACAAGGAGAGTTTGGGGATTTAAATAGCAAATATCTAAAGCAAAATATCCCAAAATATCTTCAACATGTCGGTCGGAAATATCAGGAAGCTTCAGGAGAACACCATAGTTGTGCATGTCTGACCGGGTAGGTGCTACCAGTGGATCCGGATATGTCTGACCGGAGAAGTTGAAACATCCTCCTCTCCCATCCGGCTGTAAGATATCCGGATGTAATGTAAATTGTCGGTGCACGGATTTTTTCCCCGGGTGGACTGAGCTATGTTGCGCAAGGGAGATCGTTTGCGTGTGCAAGGTGCAGGGACCCCTCTCCCAGATGACACGGAGCGCGCATGGCTATCCGGATTTCCCAAGCGGAAAGGCGGCGCAATGCTATCCGGATTTCCCAGCGGAAAGGTGGCGCAATGCTGTCCGGATATGTGTGTTCCGGATGGAAAGCATTGACTTAAGCGAGCAAGCCTTGCTATAGCCCACGTTCCGCCGCTCTCTAATGGTGTGTCCGGACGCCCTGTCTGGACATCTTTACCAAGGATTCCAAAGAATCTCTCCTCAATCTCGGCTTGCTTTGGTGATCAAACATCTATCAAAACACCAAAACTTAACACAATTTGATTAGAATTGATTGCAAGGGTCCTTAATATGTTAATTGGGTTAAAAGGTGATAACTACTACTCAAAAGTGTTAAAAAGTGTTAATTACAAGCTATCAAATAGCACTTTTTGAGTAGTAATCACTTCCCCCAACCGACATATTGCTAGTCCCTTAGTAATGAAGGAGAGAAAAATAAAAATAAACAGTACTATAATTTACAACATCATGCTGATAAAAAAAACAATTTTCAAGTGGCATGATGATCTAATTCTCACATGGAATATTAAAGAAATAAAACTCAAACTTCAACAAGAGTTATCAAATAACTTGTCTAATCACAATTCTTAAAAAGAAGGCATTATGCAAATTTAAGCTTTAAAAGAGTTTCCACTCCCAAATGGTCAAACCTTACTCTTCCACAAAAATCTAAGTGTTATTTATTAGCTTCCGAATATAGTATGTTGAACTAATCTCTCCCCCAAACCTAGTTCTTTTTCAAAGCTTAGCAAGCTGATCAACCTCCAATAGGCTAAGAACGCACCTCTTGTTTAACAATTTTTTTTTCTTTGTAGGAGTACAAGGCTAAAAGTATTATTTTCTAAATTGTCCATGTAACGAGGGTCCATCGATGACTCCCAACCAATTAAGGTTTAGGGCATCAAGTTTTAAGGATCTTTCAACCACTAACTCCTCGGATTTTACCCCGGACTTTTGAGAATAAATTTTAATACCCAAGCACCTACAGTATGTTAAACTCCACCTATTCACCCTTGTAACGAGCATTAAGGTCGGTGACTCCCAACCAATGAAGGCTTAGGGCACCAGGTTTTAAAGATTTTCACCATATACCTCTCAGACCTTGCTCGGGTTTCAAGGCAAGCAAACATTTTTAAAAAAAAAAAAAAAAAAAAAAGACTCATTGGCCTTTTACAAGGTGTCCCAACACTATTAAATGAGGTCAAAGGTACCAAGTCTAAAATTTTCCTAAGTCAAGAGGGAAATAGTTTTTCATCTTATAATCGGAATCTATTGTGCACAGTGTGTGAATAGCTTAAAGTGGAAGAACTAAGGTTGAATTCAATAGAAGCTTCAACAATTCATCACTTTAGTAAGCATAATACAAAATCTAAGTCAAGTGAAAAAAACAAAAATTCAATTTCTCTAATTTCATTTTGAAAATTTTTCCTTAATAACCATGGAGAGTAGAATAAAAACTTAAAAATTTTTAAAATTAAGCAAAAAGCAACTAAATTACCAAAATAACTTAGCATTTATAACAAAAACTTCCTTCCTCAACTCTCCCCCCAACCAAGCTAAACATTGTCCTCAATGTGACAAAAGCGATTGAAAATTAGGGAGGAAGTGGTACCTCCTTAGAGACATGAAGTGATGCTGTGGAAATAATGGCTCAGATGTCTATCCTGTAGGAGGTTCCGGATGAGGTGGGAATGGTATGCTCAGGAGCTGATGTACTACCAATTGATGCTGAATCTGCCTCAGGATGGCAGTATGCTGGGCCTGAGTGGCAAGAATCTGTTCCTGCTGATTTTAATCATTTCAAAAATATTAAGTTAGTTACAATTTACATAATTTCAAAACCAAAATTACAATCAAATAATTTACAAAACTTAAAAATTAACATATTTAACAAAATTATGGACTTTGGTAAAACCAAGTTGTAGACCCTCAATTTTGTCCCTTTAACATATGTCTTTAAGTTCGTTTTGAGTGCTCCACAGTAGTTCCTTGGTAGCCCAGTACTACTCACCACTTACCTTTTTCTGAGTCACCTTGGAGACTTTGGTTGAGGGATTATTTGATCCCTTATTGTAACCCTTAGCAACACTAACTTAGACTTAGGCTTTTTTTTTTTTAGGATAGCTTTTAGATACACTTGGCCCATTAGGCACCACCTTAGGCTCACTTAGACACTTGGCCCATTAGGCACCACCTTAAGCCCATTAGGCACCACCTTAGGCTCACTTAGGCATCTTAGACCCACTTAGGTTACCTTTTAGGGAATTTTTGCATGCTTGCATGGTTGGTATGGATTGCATTTTTGCATGACCTGCATGGCTTGCATGGCTCGTTTTATATAGTTGCATGACTTGACTTTTATTATTATATTTTATCTATTTTATTTTTTATCTTGTCTATTTCCTCATTTATTTTATTTTCTTGTTGGTTTGTCATTTTTTTTTGTAATACTTGTCTTGTTCATCTATTTTAATTTAATAATTTTGTTTAAATATTTTTTATTATTTAATTTAACCTAGTAATTTTGTAAAATGTTTTATCTAATCTAATAACTTTGTAAAACACTTTTATTTAATCTAAGAATTTTGTAAAATCTTTATTTATTTATTTATTTATTTATTATTATTATTATTATTAGGGAAGTACACCAATGGAAAGATAAGAAGGTGCTTACGGTTTGAAACTCGGAGAGGGTAGCTAGCTACCATAGTGATTCGAAGAGCAGACATATGGAAGAAATGAACGGAGCCATGTTATGAGGAGGATTCGGCTTACATATGAAAAAGGAAATGATGAGCGAAAAAGAAAGAATGTAACGCGCCTTTTGGAAAAGGAATCACGTGATGATGGAAAGAGGCTTCAGCAATGTTCTGGGTCAATGGATACTTTAGATAGAAAAAGAAAAGATATGTTATATTTTGAGAAGAATTGAGGTGGCATATAGGATATACAGGCTGTATTCTGGAAGGGATTCAGCAGGGGAATTCTTGAAAGGAAAAGACACTATTTTTTGGAGAGATTCAGCAGCATTTTGGGAAGAGGAATCACGCTGGTCTATGGGAAAATTTTTCAACACATCTCAAGAAGGATATTCAAGAGGGTTTTGGGATATTTTAGTTGGCGTCTTTTAGGAAAGGAATGAGAGGGGCTGGTAAAAGAAAGGATTCGAGTACACCATATAGAGGATCAAGGACGTTTTTTTAGAAGGGGGATCAGCAACGTTCTGAGGTGGAGAGGCATTGGAAAAAAGAAAGCAATTCTGGTGATTTTTTTTTGGGCTGGAGGAGAGGAGATTCTTGGATTTGCTGGGTAGAAAAGCACAGAAGAGCAGAAGAGGGGCGATTGCAAGCAAGGTTCTTCCAGGTACATTCCTAGTTATTCTCGGAATTCTTATCCATGTTCAATTCTCCATTATTCTCTGATCATTTTGGAAGATTCATTCTTGTTGTTTGGTGTGGACGCCAGGGCCACAATTTGATTAGTTAAGACTGATTTGCTTGCATGTTTATGCTATTTTAATATTCCTTTTAATGTCTTTGGTTCCATCTGAAAGCAATCTGAATATAGGTTTACCTTTGAATTTGATGCTATGGGTCTTGTCCCCATTTATGTCCCAATCTGGCTTCAAAATACCCACCGACTGTCTTCTTTTCCCCTGTTTTCTTTTCTTTTCTTTCTTGGTCTTTCTGTGTGCTTCTGTATCTACGTTTCTTCCCTTTCTTTACCTTGGTATTCTCGGATATGGAGACCATGAGCATTCCGAGAAAGGTGGGAACTTGATAAAGGCTGTGTAAAACGGGTTGCTTGGGGATAGATGGGTGCAGAGGTTGATACTATTTCTAAGGGGTCTCCGTGGCTTTCTGAATCAGATGTTATGGATTTAAGCTATGAACATATCTCTGGTACTCCCATACTTGCAGCTGTTAGTGGAGATGTCTGGCCAAAATTGCGTATTCTAAATTATTTGATTGAATTGTGGGCAAGACAATTGATTTCTCTTATGATAGATAGATTGCACTAGAAGATGGGTGATTCTTTAAAGGTTGTGAATTCTATCATTGACCTCCACAAGAAGATGATTGAGATGTGCTACTGATGTTAAAACAACCCGGATTTTTTTATCTCTTTGGGGAGTAGCAGTCCACATTTTTTAATCAAAGAAATAGCCCAGATTTTTATCCCTTTGGGTGAGTAGCAGTCCACATCTTTTTTTAATCAAGAAACAGCCCGGATTTTTATCTCTTTCGGGAGTAGCAGTCCACATTTTTTTTAATCAAAGAAACAACCCAGATTTTTATCCCTTTGGGTGAGTAGCAGTCCACATCTTTTTTTAATCAAGAAACAGCCCGGTTTTTATCTCTTTGGAGTAATAGTCCACAATTTTTTTTTTTAAAAAAAGAAAGGCATAGTCCACTTAACAAGTGAGACGCGGGCTGCATCTTTGGGAAGTCCAAAGTGAGCCACATGCACACACTTTCTATATCCATGTGCATTAAGAAAAAGGAAACAAGATATTCCATAAAAAAGAAAAGTGGGCAGTCATATAGAAGAGGAGAACAGAGCAACGGGCAGAGGGGTTTTTTTTTATTTATTTTTGGAGAGAACACGCAAGGAAGGAAGAAGCAGATTTTTTTAAAGGAGAGGGAATTTTCTGGACAAAGGAGAGCAACAGAGGCCTTCAAATGGTAATAGGGCAGCCACTTTAACACATAAAATAGGGATTTTTCTTCATAACACAAGTTAGTTTATTTTGAAAGAGTTTTCATTTTTTTATTAGATGTCTTTTTTTTACGGGTTCATAATTCATAAGTCCATGCTAATTTGTTTTAATCCATATGATAGTTTAAACGTGTTTGTGATTTTAATTTAATTGGTTTTGTCTTAATTTACTCCTTAGTTTAATTTCGTTGTTGTTTTTGATCTATTAGCTCAATTAACTAATTTTCTTAGATAGGGTTGAGGTTTCGATTTGGTTTATTAATTTATTATATTCATAATTTTAGTTCAATTGTTTGATTAAACCTTTAGAAAAATTGCATCTTGTTTCTAATTTCGATTACTTCAATTTCGAATCACTAAATTATTAATTTTTTTTATTTTAAAAATGCCTTTTTTTTATTCCAATTTGGTAGCTTAATCAATTTTATTAGATGAAGTGGATTTCTTTTTAAGTCCTAATATAATTTGGTATTAATTTATTTGTTAGTTTAGCTTGAATGAGTTTATGTGTTTTTATAGTTTTAGTTCATTGATAAAATTAATTCCATGCTTGAAAGTACATATTTTTAGTTTGCTTTGGTTCATTAGTAAAATTAATTCTATGTTTGAAAGTTCATGTTTTTGGTTTACTTTAATTTAGTCAAACTCATTTTAATTAGTTTAGGTACTTCTATAATTTTAGTTTCTTAACTCAATTGATCCCACCTTTTTTTTAGTTTTTATTTTAAAATCATTAATGTTAGTTCCTAATCATCCTTATCTTAATTTATATGCTTTTAAGATCCTAGTGGTTAGTTCATGAATCGATATCTTGTTAGTTTGTCTAATATAAAATGCTTGCCTGTTAGTGATCCTCATTAATTTGATTTCTTTTTCTGAGGCCTTTGGAAACTCATGAAGATTAGCCTCCATTCTCACCTTCAATTTTCTTGGTTGTCAAAAATTCTACTTTGTGATTTTGTTCTCTTTTGTTTTGCTTGGTATTTTGATTCATACACTTTATTGCTTTCAAATTAATTTTTTTTTTTTTTTAAAATACAACACTATTCTCAAAATCTCATTTTCCTTAAAAATCCATCTCAAAAATTCATTTAGAGTTCTTAGAATCAAAATCTCATTTTTTAAAATAATGTGCAACCATGTTTTGATCGGTTCACATCTTTCAAATAAAATTACAGTTTTGAATAAAACACGAATCAAAGCTTGTGGTCCCAAATAAATGGGATAATTCTAAGCTAAATTCGTGTATATCAATTGGGGAATTGGTGAAACCGCTACATAAGAAAATCTTTTCAAAATTTATCTTTGTTGCCATATTTGACACTTGTTGAAATCATGTCTATCTATTTTTTTAGGAATTATATACAAAATGTATGTGATAATTGATGATTCTGTATACTTTGATCACTTTTGCTATACTAATTAGATAACGAGCATGCTAGGATTTCTATATTTTATTATTTTTTATCTAACCCCTTACAACTTGAGGAAGCACGTTACAAATTATCTATGCTATCCAGGTATGTCCTCTATCACCTACTTTCTGAATTATGTGAATATGCTTGTCATTGTGAAATAATGCTTATGTCTAATAATGCTTGAGTGTTTTGATATACATGTTTCATTGTTTGATTATTTCTAATAAAACACATGCTGGATGATATATTGTTTAAATTAACCATCGATGTTTTATGATAGCGCTTGAGAAGTGGTCCGGGTACGCATCCTAACCTTCCTTTATTATGATTTGATCTTGTTTGGCATGCTATTTTTTGGAACCACCTAGCCTACTTAGGTATCCATAATTAACCGATTAATTGCCACGTTTCCCTCAACTTAGTCAGTAGAGACCTTTTTAGGGCTTAGAGGGGTGCTACCTCCTAGAGGTACCTTCCCAATAAGTAACCTGATCCCCGGACCAAGACTCGGGTTTTTTCAAAGACATGCTTTTTCCAAAAATTATGGAGTCACATTTTAGGGTTTTTCTTTCTTGTTTTATTTTCCCTTTAAAATAAAAATAAAATAAGTGGCAACTCCAACTTTTTCCAAAAATTAATTTTTCATGAATAAAAAGCGAGTCTCGCCGATCGAGTGGGGATGCACGTGAAAAATGCGGGTCCACACAAGTCCATCTAACCCTTCTCTAGTCAGGATTTCTGTGGCTCAAGGAGGTTGATTTCCTCCTTTTCAGGCTTGAACGGTTCAATGAATGGCTTGAGGCGATGACTATTGACTTTGAAGGTGTCTATGCCATTGGAATTCAATAATTCCACCGCTCCATTGAGATGTACTTGGTGAATAATGAAAGGACCTATCCACCTTGACTTTAGCTTCCCTGGAAATATGTGGAACCTTGAGTCATAGAGTAGGACTCTTTGTCCTCTCCTCAATTCTTTGCTGGAGATTAGTTGATCATGCCATTTCTTCATCCTCTATTTTGCAACTTTGGAATTGATGTAAGCATCATTTCTTAATTCCTCCATCTCATTAAGGTCTAAGCATCTCTTTGCCCCAGCTCTGATCAAATCCATGTTCAACTTCTTGATTGCCCACCAAGCTTTATATTCTACTTCCACAGGAAGGTGGCATGCTTTTCCATAGACAAGATGATAGGGAGACATGCCAAGAATAGTCTTATAAGCTGTTCTATATGCCCATAATGAATCATGCAGCTTAATAGACCAATCTTTTCTGCTTGTACTCACCACTTTCATCAGTATGTTCTTTATTTCCCTGTTGGCTAGCTCTACTTGCCCTAAAGTTTGAGGATGATAAGGTGTAGCTACCTTATGCTTCACTCCATACTTGGCTAATAGGGCTTCAAAAGGTTTGTTGCAAAAGTGAGTACCTCCATCACTGATTATGGCCTTAGGCACCCCAAATCTTGAGAAGATGTTCTCCTTAAGAAATTTGAGAACCACCCTGTGATCATTTGGTTTACAGGGGATTGCCTCCACCCATTTGGAAACATATTCCACCTCCATCAATATATGGGAGTTACCAAAAGACATCGGGAATGGTCCCATGAAGTCAATACCCCAAACATAAAAAAGATCAACTATAAGGATGAGGTTCATGGGCATTTGGTTTCTTTTTGTAAGTTTCCTGAGTCTTTGGCATCTTTCACAACTCCTACACATGATGTGGGAATCTTTAAAAAGCGATGGCCAAGTAAACCCTGATTGCAAAATCTTCATGGCTGTTTTCTGAGAGGCAAAGTGGCCTCCACAGGCATTCTCATGGCAGTGGTTGAGGATCCCTTGTTGCTCTTCTTCAGGGACACACTTCCTTATGATCTGATATGCACAATACATGAAAAAGAAGGGCTCTTCCCAATAATAAGCATGAATCTTTGCAAAGAAATGCTTCATGTCTTGTGCTTTCCACTCACTTGGAACTTCACCAATAACCAAATAGTTAGCAATATGAGCATACCAAGGAGCTTTCTCTAGCAACATAAGTGATTCCTTAGGAAATTCATCATTAATAGGTAATACA
Source organism: Vitis riparia (assembly GCF_004353265.1). Classification (NCBI taxonomy): domain Eukaryota; kingdom Viridiplantae; phylum Streptophyta; class Magnoliopsida; order Vitales; family Vitaceae; genus Vitis; species Vitis riparia. Next base: position 21,613,688 of record NC_048448.1, read on the forward strand.
TGGGAATTATGTGCTATAGCCAACCTTGAAAGGTGGTCAGCTATTACGTTCTCCACCCCTTTTTTGTCTCTGATTTGGAGATCAAACTCTTACAACAGAAGAATCCATCTAATCAACCTTGCTTTAGCATCTTGCTTCGTCAATAAATACTTCAAGGCTGAATGGTCAGTGAAAACAATGATGAAAGACCCTACCAAATAAGCACGAAGTTTGTCTAAAGCAAACACCACAGCTAACAATTCTTTCTCTGTAGTTGTGTAGTTTCTTTAAGCCTCGTTCAATGTTTTGCTTGCATAGTAGATCACATAGGGCTTCCCATCTTCTCTTTGGCCAAGTACAACTCATATAGCAAAGTCACTGGCATTACACATTACTTCAAAAGGTAATTGCTAGTTAGGAGCCCTTACTATTGGAGCAATTGTCAAAAATTGCTTCAACTGATCAAAACTCTTTTGACATCTTTCATCCTAGACAAACTTAGCATTCTTAGTCAAAAGTTCACAAAGAGGCCTTGACACCTTAGAGAAATCTTATATAAACCTCCTGTAGAACCCTGCATGGCCAAGGAATTGCCTCACTCCTTTTACAGTGGTTAGGGACATCAATTTGGCAATAAGTTCCACCTTTGCTTTATCAACTTCAATGCCTTTCTCGGAGATGATATGGCCAAGGACAATTCCTTGACGTACCATAAAATGGCATTTCTCCCAGTTGAGTACCAAGTCTTTTTCAATGCATCTTTTAAGAACCGCTTCCAAATTTACTAAGCATTCTTCAAATGTACCTCCATATACGGTGATATCATCCATGAAAACCTCCATAATTCGCTCCACCATATCACTGAAGATACTAAGCATACATCTTTAGAATGTTGCAGGTGCATTGCATAAACCAAACGACATTCTTCTGTAGGCGTATGTTCCAAACGGACATGTGAAAGTGGTCTTCTCCTGATCTTCAACATCTATTTCAATTTGGAAATACCCTGAGTACCCGTCCAAGAAACAATAGAAATGATGGCCAGAGACTCTCTCCAGCACCTGATCAATAAATGGGAGTGGAAAATGATCTTTCCTTGTCACTGCATTCAGTTTCCTGTAATCAATACACACCCTCCAGCCTGAAGTGAGGCGTGTAGTAATTTCTTCTCCTTTTTCATTCTGAACCACAGTAATACCTGACTTCTTCGGTACCACTTGAGTAGGACTCACCCAAGGGCTGTCAGATATGGGACAAATAATACCTGCTTAGAGCAGCTTCAGTACCTCAGTTCACGCCACTTCTTGTAAATGAGGATTCAATCTTCTTTGAAGTTGACGAATTGGTTTAGCTTCTTCTTCCATAGATATGTGATGTGTACAAACCAAAGGACTAATTCCTTTCAAGTCAGATATTTGCCATCCTATTGCTTTCTTACACCTCTTAAGAACTTCAAGTAGAGAAATCTCCTGATGACTGGTAAGAGATGAAGATATAACAACATGACATTGGTTATTTTCTTCCAGATATGTGTATTTTAACTCCATAGGTAGAGGTTTCAAATTGAGCTTCGGGAATTCTTCTGTTACATCATCTTGTCCCTCCTCCTTATCGAATAAAGGCAGGGTCTCTTCTTTCCTCCTCTAGCCTTGTAGAGTAGCAAGCATATCAGTGGGTTTAGACAACCCTTCTTTAAGATCCTCAAGACTTCCATTCAACTCGTCTTGCATATTCTAATCACAATGCTCCTCCACTAGAGTGTCAATAATGCATACCTCTTCTGGACCTTCTTCTTCTTCCGGAGTAGTCAACTTCTTTGACATATGAAAGATATTAAGCTCAAGTGTCATGTTGCCAAAAGTGAGTTGCATAAGTCCATTCCTACAATTTATGTTTGCATTCGAAGTAGCAAGAAATGGCCTTCCAAGGATGATAGGAACATAATTAGCTTCCTTAACTAAAGGATCAGTATCAAGAACAACAAAATCTACTGGATAGTAGAAATTATCAACTTGAACTAATCCATCCTCAATTATCCCCCTTGGAATTTTCACTAACCTATCAGCTAAAGATAGGGTGATTGATGTTGGCTTTAATTCACCAAGTCCCAATTGCTTATAAACAGAGTATGATAGCAAATTCACACTTGCTCCCAAATCTAGCAAAGCTTTTTCCACTACCTTTCCTCCAATCATAACTGAAATGGTAGGACATCCCGGATCTTTGTACTTCAAAGGAGATTTGCATTGTATGACGGCACTTACTTGTTCAGTCAAGAAGGCTTTCTTATTCACAATCAACCCTCTTTTGATAGTACACAGGTCCTTTAGGAACTTTGCATATGTTGGAACTTGCTTAATCATGTCCAACAATGGAATGTTGACCTTCACTTGGCTCAATACTTCAAGGATTTTTGATGCATTTTTTATCCCCTTTTTCCCATGCAAAACTTGAGGAAAAGGTGGAGATGTGCGTTTCTTCATCAATTCTTCCTTAATAAGCTTTTTCTCCAGATTTGCATTCACTGTTGAATCACGGTCCTTCTTCCCTTCTCTGTTATCTTTCTTCTTTCCTTTCATTTCCTCTCTCTTCTTTGTCTCTTCTTCTTCCTTTTCTTCCGCATATGGCTTGGGTGTTGGTGACTTAACCTTTTTACCACTCCTTAGAGTGATCAAGGCTTTAACATCTCTCACCTGTGAAGATTCTCCCTCATGAGTTTCCATTTCGTGGATACCCTTGGGGTTTTGGTGAGGTTGAGAAGGAAATCTACCCTTCTCTTGCACTATGTTCAAATTAGTGAGCCTTGAGATTGAGTATTGGAGATTGTCTATCTTCTGAGATAAATCATTTTGCAGCCCATCAATCCTTTTGTTCATAGTATTCTCTACACTGTCAATTCTTTAACTGAGTTGAGCATTGATGGATTTTTGTTCTCCAACAAAATCTCCCACAACCTTGCTAAGATTCACTATTGCTTGTTCCAAACTTGAAGCTTGTTGAGATGGTTGAGATGGTTGAGCCGGCTGTTGGTACTGAGGTGCTCTTGGCTTCCATGAAAAATTTGGATGATTCCTCCAACTTGAGTTATAAGTATTGCCATACGAAGCATTGCTATTGGGCTTAAATTGTCCAATGACATTTGCTTGTTCTCCAAACATTTCTCTAGCAACTGGAATTGTAGGGCACTCCTCCACCAAGTGTTCATAAGATTGACAAATAGAACATGGCTTTACTTGCACTGGTGTTTCAGCAACAGCTTGCATTTCCTTCATCTTTTTCAGTTCTAGCTCTTCCACTCTTCTTGTCATAGCTACAAATTTTGCTTTCATTTCAGCATCTTCATTCAAGGTGTACATCCCAGCCTTAGCATGAAGAGCATTTGGTTGAGACTTCATCTTTCACACTTCTCCTCTGTGCGGTTCATCCCATCCCCTTGAGACTTCGGCTACATAACTCAAGAAATCCATAGCTTCCTCAGGATTCTTACTCATGAAATCCCCTCCACACATTGTTTCGAGGAGTTGCTTCATTGAGGAAGATATCCCATCATAGAAATAACTCACCAACAGCCATGGTGAGGACAAGCATTAATGGCTTCCATGTATCTTTCCCAACACTTATAGAATTTCTCATTCTCTTTAGCTGAGAAGATGAAATTTGCCTTTTCAAGCTATTTGTTCTGTGAGTAGGAAAAAACTTCTTGAGGAATTCAGCTTGTAAATCAGTCCAAGAACGGATACTCCTTGGCCTTAAAGAATTAAGCTAAATCTTGGCCTTATCCTTTAAAGTAAAAGGAAATAGTTTAAGCCTCATCAGGTCGATAGAAGCTCCTCCCTCTCAGAATGTATTACAAACATCTTCAAATTCGTTGGTAGAAGTGGCACAATATGGGGTCTGATCACTAGCTGCTCTGTAAGGGGCACTATACATGATGGTGCACTCATACGAGGTGGATGCATACGGTCCCTCATTGATCTGAATTCATTGGGATTGTCCTGATGATCATGGTGACTATACTGATCCTCAGGTGTAGTTTCCATGATGTTCATGATTACTTCCAACTCCTTGTTATGAGGTGTTTCAAGTTTAACAAGCCTTCCTCCACAATCTCGTATCCACTTTGGCATACACAACTAATATCAACTGTAACAAAGAAAGAAAAACAAAAATAGAGGAAAACAAAAACAAAACTACCAAAAAGAGTTCGATTAACTAAAACTAAATTAAAAACTACGCTAGAATATAAACGAATAAAAGAAAAAACTAAAAGAGTTAGTAAAATGAGAGAAAATTCACCAAACTTGTGATGAAAACCACAAGTACCCTGAAATAATATCAATATGAAGTTGGCACCTTCCCCGGCAACGGCACCATTTGATTCATGCCTAGTCGATGTCTCAGCGGATTCATATCCAGCTGGTGCTCTTTGATTGAGAGAGTAATCAACAAAATTTATGATTCGACTCATGGTAGCTTAGCTTTAAAGGCGTATCAACAAAATTTATACCTTAAATACTATTACTAAAGTAGCCAAGCTACTAGAGCATAGTGGTTCTAGGATCGTTCACTGGGAAGGGTTTTCGCAAACACAAGTGATATTCAAATTAGGAAAATAGGTGATTTTCTTATGGATGTTAGCTTTAAAAGAAGATGTAAATGTTTTAGAAAGATTTAAACTAATTTAAGCTAACATTAAAGACTAAAATGAAAGGGTGTAAAAACAAGTTTCTCAAAGATAAGATAGCTATGCTCTGGCTCTTATGCAAATTGGAAATCTCAGGATAGGCTCCTCGCGTTGGGGTTGCAACTATGGTGATGCTTGCTTCCCGAACCGGTATGGATTTAGCAAATCAAGTTTTAATCCTTTAAAATGGCAAAACAGATGGTAGTGAATTTCATCAATGGTTAGTCACCTTAGACTTCCTTTGAATGGCTCGTAAGAGATAACTAATAGTCTAAAGCTAAAAGCTTACCAAATATTGGCAACTCAAAGTTATTCCAGGTGATAAACTCACCTTTCAATGGCCATTGAAATTGGTTCTAACGGATTAATGCAAAACTTGGAATTGAAAACCTCACCTTCCAATAGCTCGTAGGAGATAACTAATGGATAGAAATCCAAAAGCTTATCAAGTATTGGCCGTTGGAAGTTGTCCAAAGGAAATAAAAACCAAACTTTGCATTAATGAACCATTAATGAAAAATGACTACCTTACCTTTCGGGTGCGAGAAATTTCCATGGGATTGCATCCAAGCCATCACATAACATCCATACTTTGAGAAACTTAAAAAGGTTTTAGCCTCTCATCCTTGGGATTTCATCCACCAAGGATGTTTGGCTACTAAGAAAATGAGAAAGAAAGAGAAGGAAAAACAGAGCAAGGCTCTGTGGTATATTTCAATATCTATATATTTCTATATATTTCTATATATATATATTTTTTTTACAACGGATGCAAGGGAATATATATAGAGAAGCTTTTCCAACCTTCCTAGCTAAGAAATCTTATGATTGGTGGATTACAAGGAGAAGAATGGAAATTTATACAAAAATATCTAAAAGAAAATATCTAAAGTGGAGTCAGCAGAACAGAGGAGATTTCACACCACGCATGGGCTGCTGTGCGAAATTTTCACACAAGGAAATGTGGTGTGCGAATTTCGCACAAGCTGAAGGTGTTGTGCGAATTTCGCACAAGCCTGGAGCAATTTTCTTCTGAAGGCCATATCTTCCTCATTTCAGCTCCAAATCGTACACGGTTTGAAGCGTTGGATTCTTGACTTCCTGAGCTTTGAAATGGTATATAGAATGTAAAAAATGGACTTCGGGAAGTGCTCCAAAAGTGCGAAAGAAGACTGCATCTGCTGTCCTCTGTTTTCCTCTTTGCTTCTCCTTGCTTCTCTTTGCTTCTCTTTGCTTCTCTCCTTTTGTTGGCTTGTCTTAATGATCCAAAAAGCTGTCAAAACACTAAAACTAGCCACAAATATGATTAGAAGTCATTGCTAGGTCCTTAACATGCCAATTGGAATAAAGATGGAGAATTACTACACAAAAGTGCTTAAAACATAATGACTTAAAGGTGTAAATAACACTTTTTGGGTAGTAATCACTCCCCCCAACTAACACATTGCTAGTCCCTGAGCAATGAAGGAGAGAAAAAGAAAGAAAATTAGATAATATAATAATTTACAAAATCATGCTGATCACTCCAAAAAATAATCAAGTGGCATGATTGGATCAAACTCTCCCATGGCAAGTCAAGGATATAAAACTCAATCATCAACAAGAGTCATCAAATAACTTACCTATTACAACATGCAAAGAGCGGGAATTATGCAAATTTTGCGTATCAAAATAATTTCCACTCCCAAAGGACCAACTCTTAATCTTCCACAAAAATCTATGTGTTATTTATTAGTTTCCGGATATAATATGTCAAACTAATCTCTCCCCTCAACCTAGTTCTTTTCAAAGCTTAGCAAACTAATCAACCTCCAATAGGCTAAGAACGCACCTCTTTTCTTTCACAATTTTTTTCTTGTAGGAGTGCAAAGCTTAAAGGCATTCTTTTCTAAATTGTCCATGTAACGGGGGTCCATCGATTACTCCCAACCAATCAAGGTTTAGGGCATCAAGCTTTAAGGATTTTTCAACCACTAACTCATCGGATTTCACCCCGGACTTTTGAGAATGAATTTTTAAATACCCAAGCACCTACAGTATGCTAAACTCCACCTATTCACCCATGTAACGAGCATTGAGGTCGGTGACTCCCAACCAATAAAGGATTAGGGCACCAGGCTTCAAAGATTTTCACCATATACCCCTCGGACCTTGCTCGGGTTTCAAGGCAAGTAAATCATTTTCCTTTTTTTCTTTTTCCAAAGGCTCATTGGCCTTTTACAAGGTGTCTCAACACTATTAAAAAGAGGTCAAAGGTACTAAGTCTAAATTTTCCTAAGTCAAGAGGGAAATAGTTCTTCATCTTATAAATGGAACCTAGTGTGCATGGTGTGTGATAAGCTTAAAGTGGAAGAACTAAGCTTGAATTCAATAGAAGTTTCAATAATTCATCAACTTTAGTAAGCATAATACAAACTCTAAGACTATGGCAATAAGATAAGAATTTAATTTCTTCCATTTACTTTTGAGAATTTTTCCTTAATAACCATGGAGAGTAGAATAAAAACTTTAAAAATTTTAAAATTAAGCAAAAAGCAACTAAATTACCAAAATAACTTAGCATTAATAACAATACTTCCTTCCTCAACTCTCCCCCCAACCAAGCTGAACATTGTCCTCAATGTTTCAAGAGCGATTAAAAAATAGGGAGGAAGTGGTACCTCCTTAGTGACATGGAGTCTGAGTCATATTGGAGAAACCACATGTTTCAAAGAAAACATAAGAGTTAGTGGGTAGAGGAAATAGAAAAATACCAAGCTTAAACAAAAAAAAAAATGATGTCTATATATGATGTATAATCAATAATACATCCAATATAAAGCATCAAAACATGGAATTATCTACACTAATATAATATGTAAAGACAAAAAGTAAAGAGATGATCAAGTAATGGAAGGGTCCTGTGGAGCTGATGCATTTGTGGTGGCCTTCTGAGTAGGTTGGATCAAGACTTTGGCCTCTGTTCTGGTATTCTCCTTGGATGGCATAGTCTCCTCAACTGGAGCTCTTAGTTGGAGCTATGGGCTTTGATGGTTTAAGGAGGTCAGAAATGGAGTGAGAGGCTTCATGTGTGTGATCCCAGGGTGCACGGGGGTGTTCTCTCCTCTAATGCATGTTCCTGAGGCTTCAAATAGAGATGGAGGGGCGGAATTTGGATGGTCACACATTTAAAAACTCTTTTGGAAGTCGAAAATGGCTTTTAGGAATGAAAAACAGAGTCTTGGGTGTTTAAAAATGGGTTTTAAAGACAATTGGTCATTTTCGCACTTTTAAAAAAAAAAATTCGCCCCTTGGAAAAGATTTTTCGCACTTTGGATTTCAAGGTGCAAAATTTTCGCACCATGTTTTGATTTTCGCACTCAAATTCGCATTGTGCGAAATTTTTCGCACCTTGTTTCGCACCGTGCGAAACCATTTTGATACTTAAGGTGATGGCACTCGTGTGCCAGAGAGGTGTTTCGCATGGTGCAAAAAAGAAATTTTCGCACCTTGAACAGTAGCCATGCGAATTTGGATTTTGGATTTTCGCAACTTAGATGGATTTTCGCAAGTTGATTCGCCTTTTCGGAAGTTGTTTCGCAAGTTTCCTCACTTTTGGAAGTTGTTTCGCTGAAGAAAAAATTTTCGCAAGTTGTTTCGCACCGTGTGAAAAATACAAATGAACTTGCGAAGTGGTGCTCGTGTGGCAGCAGGTGGATTCACACGGTGTGAAATTTTCGCACTCGAATTCGCACGGTGTGAAATTTTCGCACTCGAATTCGCACGGTGCGAAATTTTCGTTTAGCTCAGCGCAGTTTTCTTGCAATGACCATAACTTTTTCGTTTCAACTCCGATTTGGACACCGTTTGAAGCACTGGACTCCTGAATTCCTAAGCTTCAAAATAAAATATGGTATGCATAATTTGAGCTCCATAAAGTACTCCAAAAACGTGTCCAACAGTAGTAAAATGGGTGCGGCTGCAACATTTCCGTTAAGCTTTGCACAGTCGTCTTCAAACGGCTATAACTTCTTCGTTTCAACTCCGAATCGAGCACTGTTTGAAGCTATGGACTCCTGACTTCCCAAGCTTTGAAACGAGATATAGTAAGCATGAAATGAACTTCGGGAAGTGATCAAAATGTGCCCAAAATTTTCCAAAATAGGGTGGTGCAAATTGCTCTGTTTTCCTCTGTTTTTGGATTCCCCTCATGTGATGTGGACTTTGGAGTTGACAAGGTTGAACCACCATGCATTGTCACTGTGCAAAAAATTCGCATTGACTGTGTTCATGGTGCAAAATTCCATTGAGAGCTTTGCTTATGCATTTTGGCTCCCCTGTTTCCTCTGTTTCACCTCCATTTCCATTTTTGCAAGCATCGTACCTGCATGAACACTTCAAAACTCATTTTTAAAAACATATTAAAACTGAATTTAAAGCTAAGAATTCAAACTAAAACATGCATAAATTTAAAAAAAGCATAGAATTTAAATGAAGCTGATAGCATGTACCCCAAAAAGAAAATGAACTATTTAGCTCATCCTTACTCAAACACTCACGTCATGCTGAATTCCCCCTGGATCCCAAACAAAATTGGCATCCTTCCCATTTGGTCCAAGGGAATTCGTTTCTCTTCTCTTCCCTTCAGAAGTGGATGCTTTAAAGGGTTCAGGTAACCCTTTATCATCTTGAACCTTATGATTTTCAATGGAAGGTTGGTCCATAGAGTTGTCATAGCAATCCCCCACCAAAGTGTCGATCTTCAACACTTTCCTTGATCTTTTTGTATTAGTTCCTTGAAGGTTATGGTGGGGTTGAGGAGAAAGCTTCCTTTTCCCCCTTGCTATGTCGAGATTGGTGAGCTTCTCAATGGAGACTTGAACTTTTTCTATCCTTAGTGATAGATCATTATAAACCTCCTCCATTCTTACATTTATTGAACTCTCCAAATTATCAATCTTTTCATTAAGATGAGAGTTGATCTTTTGTTGCTCACCTACAAAGTCCTCCATGACTTTGCTTATCTTCAAAATGGCTTGCTCCAATGAAGATGTACTCATTGATGGTTGAGGTTGAGGTTGAGGTTGGGTTGTAAGGTTGGGATGGTTATTCCAACTTGAGGTGTAGGAGCTTTGGTAACCGCACATGTCTCTCACAGTTGGAATGGTAGGGCACTCCCCTACCGTATGCTCATATGAATCATCTCCATTCAAAGCATACTTACTACCCTGTTGGCTTTGTTGGACTTGCCTTTTCCCCAATTCAATACGATCCCTCATGGATAGGTATGCGAATTTGTCCTTCAGTTGATGTTGAGAGCTTTGATCTTCATGTGGAATTTCCATTTCTAAAAAAAAATGATATTCAACTAAGGTTCTTTTCTTCAACTTGTACCAGGGTTCCCTCTTGGTCTCGAATCCAACAAGGAATGCACAAATTGAAATTAAAACAAAAATAAAAGAAAAGAGAATAAAAAATTTAACTAAATAAAAACTAAACTAAAAAAAAATTATAAGAAAACTCACCAAACTTGTGATGAAGATCACAAGTTACCCTTAATGGTTGCTTCACTGTGCTTGTGGCACCTTCCCCGGCAATGACGCCATTTGATTTGACTCATGGTAGCTTAGCTTTAAAGGCATATCAACAAAATTTATACCTTAAATACTATTACTAAAGTAGCCAAGCTACTATAGCATAGTGGTTCTAGGATCGTTCACTAGGAAGGGTTTTCGCAAACACAAGTGATATTCAAATTAGGAAAATAGGTGATTTTCTTATGGATGTTAGCTTTAAAAGAAGATGTAAATGTTTTAGAAAGATTTAAACTAATTTAAGCTAACATTAAAGACTAAAATGAAAGGGTGTAAAAACAAGTTTCTCAAAGATAGGATAGCTATGCTCTGGCTCTTATGCAAATTGGAAATCTCAGGATAGGCTCCTCGCGTTGGGGTTGCAACTATGGTGATGCTTGCTTCCCGAACCGGTATGGATTTAGCAAATCAAGTTTTAATCCTTTAAAATGGCAAAACAGATGGTAGTGAATTTCATCAATGGTTAGTCACCTTAGACTTCCTTTGAATGGCTCGTAAGAGATAACTAATAGTCTAAAGCCTAAAGCTTACCAAATATTGGCAACTCAAAGTCATTCCAGGTGATAAACTCACCTTTCAATGGCCATTGAAATTGGTTCTAACGGATTAATGCAAAACTTGGAATTGAAAACCTCACCTTCCAATAGCTCGTAGGAGATAACTAATGGATAGAAATCCAAAAGCTTATCAAGTATTGGCCGTTGGAAGTTGTCCAAAGGAAATAAAAACCAAACTTTGCATTAATGAACCATTAATGAAAAATGACTACCTTACCTTTCGGGTGCGAGAAATTTCCATGGGATTGCATCCAAGCCATCACATAACATCCATACTTTGAGAAACTTAAAAAGGTTTTAGCCTCTCATCCTTGGGGATTTCATCCACCAAGGATGTTTGGCTACTAAGAAAATGAGAAAGAAAGAGAAGGAAAAACAGAGCAAGGCTCTGTGGTATATTTCAATATCTATATATTTCTATATATTTCTATATATATTTTTTTTTGTTACAACGGATGCAAGGGAATATATATAGAGAAGTTTTTCCAACCTTCCTAGCTAAGAAATCTTATGATTGGTGGATTACAAGGAGAAGAATGGAAATTTATACAAAAATATCTAAAAGAAAATATCTAAAGTGGAGTTGACAGAACAGAGGAGATTTCACACCATGCATGGGCTACTGTGCGAAATTTTCGCACAAGGAAATGTGGTGTGCGAATTTCGCACAAGCTGAAGGTGTTGTGCGAATTTCGCACAATCCTGGAGCAGTTTTCTTCCGAAGGCCATATCTTCCTCATTTCAGCTCCAAATGGTACACGGTTTGAAGCGTTAGATTCTTGACTTTCTGAGCTTTGAAATGGTATATAGCATGTAAAAAATGGACTTCGGGAAGTGCTCCAAATGTGTGAAAGAAGACTGCAACTGCTGTCCTCTGTTTTCCTCTTTGCTTCTCCTTGCTTCTCTTCGCTTCTCTTTGCTTCTCTCCTTTTGTTGGCTTGTCTTAATGATCCAAAAAGCTGTCAAAACACTAAAACTAGCCACAAATATGATTAGAAGTCATTGCTAGGTCCTTAACATGCCAATTGGAATAAAGATGGAGAATTACTACACAAAAGTGCTTAAAACATAATGACTTAAAGGTGTAAAATAGCACTTTTTGGGTAGTAATCAATTTATAACCTATCACACCATGAACTAGGGTAGCAAAGACAAAGCTAATATAGCATAGTGGCTCTAGGATCGTTCACTGGGAAGGGTTTTCAACTCACAACTGATACCAATTCAAAGTAAATTGGTGTTTTTTCATTTCAAGGTTAGCTTTAAAAGAAAACATAAAGATGTTTAAGTGAAAAAGGTTTGGTCTTAAACTAACCAAAAAGAAAGTAATAGAAATTACTTATGAAGAAAAACATTCCTTAGAGGTTTAGGTTCACAAGGGATATTCCTCATGCAAAAACAGAGCTCCGGTCATTTGGTTCGTTTCCTCGCATTAGAGAATTAACATGTAGTCAATTCTCTAACCGGTGCTGTACAGAGGTATCCTTTAAATGGATTTCAGCTCTAAATCCCTCTCAATGATACAACTTGCAATGGCTCGTGCCTCTCACTTATCATTTGCCATTCAAGGTGATCTTTAACTTTGGACTTCCCTTCTCAAGCTCGCAAGAGATAACTAATGGATGTCTCCTTGGAGTCCAAAAGCTTACCAAGTGTTGGCAATTCTAGAAACTCCTACCTCCAAGTCACTTTCCAAAAGCTCGCAAGAGATAAACAAGTGCATCTCCATGGATGGAGATCACATGCCTTACCAAGTGTTGGCTCAAGTGACTTGAAGGTGTTTTAAGTTAACTAAAAACATAGAAATCATTAAAGGAACACATTTTCTCTTCATTAATGATTGAAACCACAAAGCTACTAATTCATGCACTTAGAACCTTTCCCGGCTACCTTAACTCCAAGGAACTAAAAGTCTAGCCACTCATTCTTTGAGGAAACTTTCTCAGAGCTTATTTGGCTAGAAAGAAAACTAACGAGAAAACAAATATATCAAGGAAAAACAGAGCAAGTGCTCTCTAAAATATATTTCTTTTTTTTTACTGATTACAAAATAGATCACATAAGAGATGATCCTACATGATGTCTTTTTAGAGAAAATTACAAACTATATATATGAGGTTATTCACCCTTTTCCTTGCTTAAAGACTAAGGAATCCTATGATAGGTGGATTACAAGGAGAGTTTGGGGATTTAGACAGCAAATATCTAAAGCAAAATATCCCAAAATATCTTCAACATGTCGGTCAAAAATATCAGGAAGCTTCAGGAGAACACCGTAGTTGTGCATGTTTGACTGGGTAGGTGCTACCAATGGATCCGAATATGTCTGACCGGAGAAGTTGAAACATCCTCCTCTCCCATCCGGTTGTAAGATATCCAGATGTAAAATGTCGGCGCACGGAATTCTTCCCCGGGTGGACTGAGCTATGTTGCGCAAGGGAGATCGTCTACATGTGCAAGGTGTAGGGACCCCTCTCCCGAATGACACGGAGCGCGCATGGCTATCCGGATTTCGCAAGAGGAAAGACAGCGCAATGCTATCCGGATATGTGTGTTCCGGATGGAAAACATTGACTTAAGCGAGCAAGCCTTGCTACAGCCCACGTTCCGCCGCTCTCTAATGGTGTGTCCGGACGCCCTGTCCGGACATCTTTACCAAGGATTCCAAAGAATCTCTCCTCAATCTCGGCTTGCTTTGGTGATCAAACAACTATCAAAACACCAAAACTTAACACAATTTGATTAGAATTGATTGCAAGGGTCCTTAATATGTTAATTGGGTTAAAAGGTGATAACTACTACTCAAAAGTGTTAAAAACTGTTAATTAGAAGCTATCAAATAGCACTTTTTGAGTAGTAATCACCTATCTCCCTTCTCATTATCTATTTATTCCTTTAGAGACCCTCAGAAAGTGATTAGAGGTCTTTCCCGACCTCGGAATGGACTTTGGCACCCTTGGAACATCATTTACAAAATTTGGTACATCCTTCAAAAAATTTGATACATTCAATCCTTAAGCTACCGGGAACCCTATCTTATTACCCAAGGTCTGTTATTCCTTTAAGGATCTTTGGGAAGTGATTGGAGGTCATTCCCTACTCCAAAACAGACTTTGGAACCCTAGGTACATCCTTAAGAAAGTTTGGCACATCCAATCCTTAGGCTAATAAGGCATCTATCTCCCTTCTCATGGTTCATTTATTCCTTTGGAGACCCTTAGGAAATGATTGGAGATTGTTCCCAACCTTGGAATGGACTTTCGCACCCTTGGTACGTCATTTACAAAATTTGGTACATCTTTTACAAAATTTGGTACATCCTTAAAAAAAGTTAATACATCCAATTCTTGATCTACCAAGACCCCTATCTTATTACCCATTTCCTTTAGGGATCTTTGGGAAGTGATTGAAGGTTGTTTCCTACTTTGAAATGGACTTTGGAACCCTAGGTACATCCTTAAGAAAATTTCGTACATCCAATCTTTATGCTAATAGGACACCTATCTTCCTTCTCATGGTCCATTTATTCCATTAGAGGCCCTCGGGAAGTGATTGGAGGTTGTTCCCGACCTTGAAAATAGCTTTGGTACCCTTGATACATTCTTTGCAAAATTTGGTACATCCTTCACAAATTTTGGTACATCCAATCCTTGAGCTACAAGGACTCCTATCTTATTACTCATGATTCGTTTATTCCTTTAAGGATCTTTGGGAAGTGATTGAAGGTTGATCCCTACTTCGAAATGGAATTTTGAACTCTAGGTACATCTAATCTTTGAGCTAATGGGACACATATATCACTTCTCATGGTTCATTTATTCCTTTTGAAACCCACGGAAAGTGATTGGAGGTAGTTCCCCACGTTGGAACGGACTTTGTCACCCTTGGTACATCATTTACAAAATCTGGTACATCTTTTACAAAATTTGGTATATCCTTTACAAAATTTGGTACATCCTTAAAAAAATTTGGTACATCCTTAAAAAAATTTGGTACATCCAATCCTTGAGCTACCAAGACCCTTATCTCCCTTCCCGTGGTTCATTTGTTCCTTTAGGAAGTCATTAGATGTTGTTTCCTACCTCGGAACAGACATTGGAACCTTAGGTACATTGTTAAGAAAATTTGGTACATCCAATCATCAGGTTATCGACACCTATATCTCCTTTCCCATGGTCCGTTTGTTCCTTTGGGGGCCCTTAAGAAATGATTGGAGGTCGTTCCCCACCCTGGAATAGACAT
This sequence comes from Vitis riparia, assembly GCF_004353265.1. Lineage (NCBI taxonomy): Eukaryota > Viridiplantae > Streptophyta > Magnoliopsida > Vitales > Vitaceae > Vitis > Vitis riparia. The sequence continues at coordinate 21,628,723 of NC_048448.1, forward strand.
TAGAACCCTAGGTACATCCTTAAGAAAATTTGATACATCTTATCTTTGGGCTAAGGGGACACCTATCTCCCTTCTCATTATCTATTTATTCCTTTAGAGACCCTCAGAAAGTTATTAGAGGTCTTTCCCGACCTCGGAATGGACTTTGGCACCCTTGGTACATCATTTACAAAATTTGGTACATCCTTCACAAAATTTGGTACATCCTTAAAAAAATTTGATACATTCAATCCTTAAGCTACCGGGACCCCTATCTTATTACCCAAGGTCTGTTATTCCTTTAGGGATCTTTGGGAAGTGATTGGAGGTCATTCCCTACTTTAAAATAGACTTTGGAACCCTAGGTACATCCTTAAGAAAGTTTGGCACATCCAATCCTTAGGCTAATAAGGCATCTATCTCCCTTCTCATGGTTCATTTATTCCTTTGGAGACCCTTTGATTGGAGATTGTTCCCAACCTCGGAATGGACTTTCGCACCCTTGGTACATCATTTACAAAATCTGGTACATCTTTTACAAAATTTGGTATATCTTTTACAAAATTTGGTACATCCTTAAAAAAATTTGGTACATCCAATCATTGAGCTACCAAGACCCCTATCTTCTTACCCATGGTTCATTTATTCCTTTTAGGATCTTTGGGAAGTGATTGGAGGTTGTTCCTTACTTCAAAATGGACTTTGGAACCTTAGGTACATCCTTAAGAAAATTTGTTACATCCAATCCTTGAACTAACGGGACACCTATCTCCTTTCCTATGGTCCATTTATTCCTTTAGAGACCCTTAGAAAGTGATTAGAGGTCGTTCCCCACCTCGGAATGGATTTTGGCACCCTTGGTATATCCTTTACAAAATTTGATACATCCTTTACAAATTTGGTACATCCAGTCCTTGAGCTATTGGGACCTCTATCTTATTACCCATGGTCCATTTATTCATTTAGGAATTTTTTGGGAAGTGATTGGAATTCGTTCCCTACTCCAAAACAGACTTTGGAATCCTAGGTACATCCTTAAGAAAATTTGATACATCCAATCCTTGGGCTAACAAGATACCTATCTCCCTTCCCATGGTCCATTTATTCCTTTGGAGACCCTTTAGAAGTTATTAGAGGTCGTTCCTCACCTCAAAATGGACTTTGTCACCCTTGGTACATCCTTGACAAAATTTGGTACATCATTCACAAAATTTGGAACATTCTTCATGAGATTTGGTACATCTAATCCTTGATTTTACATTTTTAATACATACATACATACATACATACATCCATATATATATATATATATATATATATATATATATATATATATATATATATATATATATATATCAATAAACTAGGCATGTTCGTAAATATTTCCAATAATACACATATTCATCACAAAAATACTTACAACATTTACAAAATAAGCATAAATTATTTTATTCTCGCACTTAGACCTCATTAGGTATTTAATTGTTTAAATATATATTTGTAAATAACCTTGTCAAAACTAATTACTTATAACAATTGTCACAATCACACATATAGCCATCATATATTAATGCCTCATTTAGATTATGAACAATCCAAGTCCTCTTAATTAACACTTTATGGTGTGACATTAATGTGTTAAATATTGACATGTATTGTCTATACCAAACATCACACAATGCATTTGCTTTTATTTATTTATTTGTTAGGTACTTATTTGATATATAATATAAGTTCAGGCTCCACCTCTGAATACATGGGTTGACCACTATTTTCCTCACTGTCCATGTTCTAAGGTCATAACGTCCATATTCAAAGGCCTACCTATTAAACAATGGGTCAACCTTTGTTTTGCCTACCGCCCACATAAAACAAAACCAATTTTAAAAACATGATGGGACTGCCTATGAACTAAAGGGTCGACCCTTATTTTTGTTATTGACCACTTCAAAAAAGACTAATATTATGACTAAGGGTCATAAGCTAAAAAGGGTCAGCCCTACATGAAAAGGTCGTCCACTATTATGCCCACTACTTAACAATCTGTTTTTCATATAAGGGTTGACCTCTTTTTTTCATAATGCCCACACAAATTCAACCTTTCTTTATTACAACTATATTCCTTCATTTTTCAATTCAACTATAATCCATTTGAAATTGACAATTATTTTTTTAAAGAAAACTATTCAAATGATTCATAATATAATACCATTAAAAGTGACAATAATTCCATTTGTTATTCATTTTCATCTGGTCATGAATAAACATAATCTTTTTTCTCCTGATGATTATAAATTATGAGTCAACCACCTTATTTAGATTAACAACATCAAAACATTACAAAACCATATAAATACAAAAATTTCTTAAAGATGTACCTAAGGTTCCACAGTTCATTTCAGAGTAGGGAACAACCTTCAATTACTTCCTAAGTGCCCCCAAATGAACAAATGGGCCATGAGAATGGAGATAGGTGTCCTAATAGCTCGAGGATTAGATGTACCAAATTTTCTTAAGGATGTGCTTAGGGTTCCAAAGTTCATTTCAAAGTAGGGAACGACCTCCAATCACTTCCCAAAGACTTTTAAAGGAATAAACATACCATGGATAATAAGATAAGGGTCTCGATTTCTCAAGAATTAGATGTATCGAATTTTTTTAAGGATGTACCAAATTTTATGAAGAATGTACCAAATTTTGTGAAGGATGTACCAAATTTTGTAAATGATGTACCAATGGTGTCAAAGTCTATTCCGAGGTGGGAATGACCTTCAATCACTTCCCGAGAGTCTCCAAAGGAATATATGGACCCTAAGAAGGGAGATAAGTGTCCCGTTAGCCCAAGGATTGGATGTATCAAATTTTCTTAAGGATGTACCTAGGGTTCCAAAGTTTGTTTTAGAGTAGAGAACAACCTCCAATCACTTCCCAAAGATTCCTAAAGGAATAAACAGACCATGGGTAATAAATTAGGGGTCCTGGTAGCTTAAGGATTGGTGTAGACCCCCATTTGGGAGATCTTAATTTTTTTAATATAACATTGAGGAGCTGGGCAGCACCAGAGATAAAGTGGAGGGGGGTCCCTCTTTTTCTCCACACCCGGAAAATCAGCTGCGGAGACAGGGACGGCCATGCTCATGGTCAGGGACGCCATCCTTGCTGACGAGGGGAGCAGGAAGAGGCAGGTAGCGGCTTGCTGTGGAAGATGGAAACAGGAGGAGATAAAAGGAGGTTTTTGGCTTCAAGCGAGAGGGGGAAAAAAAAAAGAAAAAAAGAGTAGAGAGACATTTTTTTTTTGGAGGGAGCTTCATTGGCCGTTTGAGTTGAAGAAGGGTTTTTACGAGCTGGTTAGAGGGAAGCAGACTCTAACTAGAGAAGAAATTCTCTGTTTTGGTAGGCATCTTTTGCTTGAAGGACTCAGGTATAAACTCTGCAATCTTTTCATTTCTCCCCATTCATTGTTTTTCCTCAGATTGCTATCATTTTCCTTGACATTATGTTGTTTGGGGTGGATATATAAGGCCACTGCTTGTTTGTTGAGATGAAATCTTGCATTCACGTTTGATATTGCTGATGTTGGTATGCTATGCTTTTATTATGAAAATGCCTCAAATGTTGTATTAAAAATGGATTTTCTCACCTAATCAGAGGGTTCATGGACGACTCATGAAGTGAAACCTTTGAGATTCATCTTTACTCGTTTTCTTTTGTGTTTATACTCCAACCATTCTTTTCTCTGTTTCTGGGTCTTGATCAATGCAAGGGCTGTGGGAAAGTGGGTCTAGATTGGAATTGTGTGTTCTTTTAAAGATTTGACATGGAGAAAAGGGACTGTGATTGAGGGTGAAGTTCATCAATGAGTTTCAAATGAGACTGCCATGTTTTATGGCCGAGAACCTGGGGAACTTAGGTTGATGGAGTAGGACAATGATATGCAGAGAAGATGGGCAACCATGGAATCTGAATCTGAAAGCGTTTTACATGGGAATATACGCCGGGGAGAAATATCGTGGGAGATGGTGATCCTTGTGACTAGATGCTTGAAGGGAAGGACGGCTGTAAGTCAAACAGAAAAGGACGTTCACAGGCTGATTTTGAAGATGTTGAGCTCCACCTAATTATCCACCAGGTGAGGTCAATGGCACAGTTGACATTGCGAACCTAGTCTGCAGGTTCCCACCACCTAAGGATGGTGTCGTAATGGTTTTCATATGCATGCAACACATGCATTCTCCTCTCATAGCACTCTCTTTACCCACTATGCCATGTGCCTCCATCTAATTGTTTCCCATTTTTCACAAGCTAAAATCTCCATACCACCTCCTTCCCCTTCATGCGTATCATCACTTAGGCATACCCATTTCCTACACTCCGCATACCCATTTTCTATCATATTCCATATCTGTTCTTTCTCCTGATGCATGGCCATAAGAGTCCACATTAACACCCATTACGTCTTTCTCCAGCCACCTATATCCTATTAGACACCATTCATACCCGTTCTTCTCTCACTGCCTGATTCACTAAAGCCGCCTTTTTTTAAAAAAAAAACTCATCATACCCACTGCCCACCTCCATACCCGCCTTCCATAAGGTCCCTTGCACGTCATCTCCCTCCAATACCTAGCCTACCCGCTCTATTCCATCTCCATCTTTCTCTCTCTAACCACCACACCCGTGCCATGTTCACCCCCATGGAAATCCCCAAGGTCACTCACCCTCATGCATGGAGCCATGCACACGTATCTTTCCTCTCTCTACGTTTCCCGTACCCACGTCACCTTCTAACTTTCCACTCTTCACACCATTTCCTCACCACTCTTCCACCCTCACCACCCATCAGAAACGTCATCTCCTCATTTCCATTATCTCCTCCACGTGGATGGAGCCCCATGCACTTATCTCTCTCATCTCATACCCTTGTATGCTTGCCACCACCTTTTCTCTCTCTAACATCACATACCCATTCTTCACCCCCACCCATTAAATCATATCCTTCCCATGACCACGGGTTCCCGTCCTTCACACTCACTCTAAGCCGTTCCACTACCTTCAGCTTCGGACCCATCTCCTATACCCACTACTTCCAGATCATATCCTACACATCGTCTTCCCATTTCACATTCTCGCCTTCAATCTCACCCGCGCTCATCACATTCAGGGACACTGTAACTAACCTTGTCAAGGGCAGTCCACGTGAGCGGCAAGTTAGCTTAAACTTTCTAAACATGCCTATGCTTGGAAGCCATATGTTCAGAAACATTGGCCGACACATGCACAGAGAAAATGGGTTTGTATGGCATTATTAAAATATGGGATTTGTGGTGTTCTTTGGTGCACTAGCCGCACATGGAAATGGGTTTGTGGTGTTTGTGGTGCCTTTTTCTTTTATTTATTATTTGTTTATTCCATAAAGACATGTTGTGGGTTAGTGGTTTGTGGTGCCCTTCTTTCTATTTGTTTATTCTTTATTTGTTTATTCCTTAAAAGGCATGCTGTGTACACGTATGGCTATGCTAAGGCCATCTCTTCCCTTTTATTATTTTCTTAGTTCTCTCCAGCTTATAATGGCCACGTGCCATCATTTTGTTTTTATTTATCTTTTATCATTATTTTATTATTTTATTATTTTTAATGTTAAAAGTTTTGTTTCTTTGATTATTTCATTTATTCTTATATATATATATACATATATTCTCCATTAACTCTTTTAAAATTTCCTAAAATTTCAAAGTCCCAAATTTATTCATTTATTTATTATTTATTATTTATTTATTTAAAAAATGTCATTCTTGAAATAATTTTCTAAAATTCTAATTTTAAATTTAATTTCCTAATAATCAAATTTTTAAATTTAATTTTCCGAAAATTCCTAATCCCGAAAATTTCCCGTATTCCTATTAATTTATTTAATTATTATTATTTTATTTATTTATTCTAAAATTCCATTTTAAACAATTCATTTAAAACTTTCGATTTCCGAATTAAATTGCTATTTATGAAAATTCCGATATTCACATTAATCTATTTAATTATTTTAGTTATTTATTTTGAAATTCCATTTCAAACAATTCTTCAAAATTCCAATTTCTGAACTTAATTTCCGATTTTCAAAATTCTAATTTTTTTTCAAATTTAATATCCAAAATTCCAATTCTTAAATTTAATTCTCAAGACTTTAGTCTTCAAATAATTTTCGAGACTTCAATTTCTAAATAAATCTCAAAAATCCAATTTTTTCTCGAACAGTTTTAATTCCACTCCGATTTTTAAATAATGTTCTATTTCTTTTAATTTTTACACAAGCAAGAATGATGAATCTTCATAATTCCGAAATAATGGGATTCATGAGATTAATTCATGCAAGATAAATCGGGCTTTGGTGGGGGCCCCACATATGTGATTTCATGACTAATTGATTGATTGATTTATTTATTTATTTGCCATGCGTGATTGATTTACTCTGTTCTTAATATACATATAATCATTCTGTGTTTATTCACTAACCCCATTCCATGATAGCGCGTTGCTGTTTGCTGCCCAGGTACGCATTCACTCATTCTGATCATTCACTATACATATTGTGATCCTCATATACGCATGATTGATGTGAGTATCCATTGACTTTCTTATTAATTGCCACACCAGGTTCATTTTATTAGTAGAGACCCGACTTTAGGGACTTAGAGGGGTGCTACGGTCTCTACCGTACCTTCCCGATAAGTAACCTGACCCCCGAACCCGATCCGGTTTTTCGTAGACTAACCTTTTCCAAAATAAGGAGTCACACTTAGGGTTTTTCTTTCTTATTTTGTTTACCCTTTTAAAAATAAAACAAAAATAAGTGGCGACTCCAAGTCATTTTCTTAATCAAATAAAATCATTTTTTCGAAATCAAAATCGAGCTCGCCATCGAGTGGAAAACGCATGAGTAGAAATGCGGGGTCCACAATTGGATATACCAAATTTTGTAGAGGATGTACTAAGGGTTTCAAAGTCCATTTTGAGGTAAGGAACAACCTCCAGTCACTTTTTGAGGGTGTCTGATGCGACTCATGGTAGCTTAGCTTTAAAGGCGTATCAACAAAATTTATACCTTAAATACTATTACTAAAGTAGCCAAGCTACTATAGCATAGTGTTTCTAGGATCGTTCACTGGGAAGGGTTTTCGCAAGCACAAGTGATATTCAAATTAGGAAAATAGGTGATTTTCTTATGGATGTTAGCTTTAAAAGAAGATGAAAATGTTTTAGAGAGATTTAAACTAATTTAAGCTAACATTAAAGACTAAAATGAAAGGGTGTAAAAACAAGTTTCTCAAAGATAGGATAGCTATGCTCTGGCTCTTATGCAAATTGGAAATCTCAGGATAGGCTCCTCGCGTTGGGGTTGCAACTATGGTGATGCTTGCTTCCCGAACCGGTATGGATTTAGCAAATCAAGTTTTAATCCTTTAAAATGGCAAAACAGATGGTAGTGAATTTCATCAATGGTTATTCACCTTAGACTTCCTTTGAATGGCTCGTAAGAGATAACTAATGGTCTAAAGCCAAAAGCTTACCAAATATTGGCAACTCAAAGTCATTCCAGGTGATAAACTCACCTTTCAATGGCCATTGAAATTGGTTCTAACGGATTAATGCAAAACTTGGAATTGAAAACCTCACCTTCCAATAGCTCGTAGGAGATAACTAATGGATAGAAATCCAAAATCTTATCAAGTATTGGCCGTTGGAAGTTGTCCAAAGGAAATAAAAACCAAATTTTACATTAATGAACCATTAATGAAAAACGACTACCTTACCTTCCGGGTGCGAGAAATTTCCATGGGATTGCATCCAAGCCATCACATAACATCCATACTTTGATAAACTTAAAGGTTTTAGCCAATCATCCTTGGGGATTTCATCCTCCAAGGATGTTTGGCTACTAAGAAAATGAGAAAGAAAAGAGAAAAGAAGAAAAACAGAGCTTTATATATTTCTAAGTTAATGTACAGAGGATCGATCTCCCCAATCCATATCTATTCTGGAGGTGTTGTGCACCTCTATATATAGCAAAATTACAAGATAAAGCCTTATGACGGCTGAATATAAGGTTACATAAGGAATTTACATGAGAAAATATCAAGCTAAAAATATCTAGGAAGTCGGTGGTGCGTGCGTGGAGAAACAGAGGAAATTTGGCATTTTCGCAAGGTGAATTTCTCCTTGCGAAATTTCGCAATGTTGCGAAATGGAAAAATTTCGCACCATGAGGAAAATCCCCTTGCGAAATTTCGCAAGGAGAAATTCACCTTGCGAAATTTTCGCAAGGTTTGATGCAGTTGTCTTCCGAAGGCCATATCTTCCTCATTTTAGCTCCAAATTGTACACGGTTTGAAGTGTTGGATTCTTGACTTCCTGAGCTTTGAAATGGTATATAGTATGTAGAAAATGGACTTTGGAAAGTGCCCCAAAAGTGCAAAAGAAGACTGCGGCTGCTGTCCTCTATTTTCCTCTTCTCCATTGTTCTTGTTTGTGCTCGTGTTTCCACTTGAAATTCAAGCCTGTAAACTTCCAAAATCCTTGCTTTAACTTGTCCAAGTAGCTCCTCCATCATTTGGCATGCTTGAATTGATTCATAAGCTGATAAAAACATGTAAACTTGCCACAAAATGGTTAAAACCAATTACTAAGGACCTTAATGAATTAATTGGGTTAAATGAATATGATTACTACTCAAAGGTGCTTAAAACCATTATAATTAGGTCTAAAAAATAGCACTTTTTGGTTGTAATTAGTGTCCAAATGAATAAATGGACCATAGGAAGAGAGATAGGTGCTCCATTAGCTCAAGGATTGGATGTAACAAATTTTCTTAAGGATGTACCTAGGGTTCCAAAGTCTATTTTGAAGTAGCTAGGGATCAACCTTTAATCACTTTCCAAAGATCCCTAAAGGAATAAATAGACCATAGGTAATAAGATAGGGGTCCCGATAGCTCAAAGATTGGATGTATCAAATTTTTTTAAGGATGTACCAAATTTTGTGAAGGATGTACCAAATTTTGTAAAGGATGTACCAAGGGTGCCAAAGTTTGTTCCAATGTGAGGAACAACCTCCAATCACTTCCTAAGGGTCTCTAAAAGAATAAATGGACCATGGGAAAGGAGATAGGTGTCTCATGAGCCCAAGGATTGGATGTTTCAAATTTTCTTAAGGATGTATCTAGGGTTCCATTATCTATTCCGAGTTGGGGAATGACATCCAATCACTTCCCAAGAGTTCCTAAAGGAACAAACGGACCATGGAAATGGAGATAGGGGTCCTGGTAGCCTAATGATTGGATGTACCAAATTTTCTTAAGGATGTACCTAGGGTTTCAAAGTCCATTCTGAGATTGGGAATGACTTGAAATCACTTTTAAAGGGTCCCCAAATGATCAAATGAACCATGATGAGGGATATAGGGGTTCCAGTAGCTAGAGGATCAACAAATTTTCTTAAAGATGTATTTAGGGTTCAAAAGTCCATTTTGGGGTGAAGAATAGCCTCTAATCACTTCTTGAGGATCCCTAAATGAATAAATGGACCTTGGGAAGGGAGATAGGGTCTTGGTAGCCCGAGAATTAGATGTACCAATTTTTTTTAAGGATATACCTAGGGTTCAAAAGTCCATTTCGAGATGAGGAACAACTTCCATTCATTTTTCAAGAGTCCCCATAGTATCAAATAGACTATGGGAAATGATATATGGGTCTCAGTAGCCCAAGGATAGAATGTACCAAATTGCCTTTAGGATATATCTTAGGTTCCAATGTCCGTTCCAGGGTGGGGAACAACCTATAATTCCTTCTCGAGGGTCCCTAAATGAATATATGAGCCATGAGAATGGAGATAAGGGTCTTGGTTCCCCTAAGAATGGATGTACCTAAGGTTCCAAAGTTCATTCTTGGGTAGGTAAGGACCTCTAATCACTTATCAAGGATCCCAAAGTAATATATAGACCATGACAAGGATGATTGGGGTCCCAATTCCCCTAGGCATGGATTTACCTATTTTTCTTAAGGATGTACTTATTTTTTAGGAAATTAATATAAAAGGTTAAATACAATTTTTTTTTATGAAAAATATATTTTATTTTATATTTTATTTTAATTAAAAATAAAAGATTTTAGCCAAACAAAAAGTTAGATCCACAATCAAATTAAAATCATAAGAAAAAAATATAAAAGCACCATCACTTATTGTGATTTTGATGTGATAAATTTAAAATAAAAATTAAAAGAAAAATAATACAAATAATAAAATAGTATTATGAAGATATTTTTACTTTTACATGTGATAGAATTTACAAAATATATAAATCTTTTGTTTAGCATTAATATAAAAAAATCTTATATCATAAACCTCTAAATAATAAAATAAAATATTTAAATTTAAACCTTAATTTATCAAAGATATTATTATAATTAATATTTAAAATCATCAAGTATATTATTTGTGGGATAATATTTTCATTTTTCTCCATTATATATATATATATATTTTATTTAATTTGTTGTATTAAATATTTATTATATATTATCATTTTAAGTTTAATATGTCCAAAAAATAATTATAATCAATAAATATGGAGAAATTAGAGAGTGAAAAAAATTAAAATTAACGAAGTTTTATGAGAAAATATACGAACATATTAAAAAAGAATATCAAAGAAAAAAATAACAATAAAAATATAATAGATGACTAAGGATTATGGTGGTAAAAGAGGGGAAAAAAAGGAAAGAGAAAAGAAAAAAAGAAAAAAGTGAGAATGTGGCAAGTGGTAAGTGAGATGTGTGAGAGAGTTGATGTGAGAGAAATAAAATAAATAAATAATTTATGTACTTGTCAATAGGTGGTATTGAAGTGGTGTGTACTTTGTCTTTTATTTTTTAGGGTAATTTTAGAACAAATCTGAAAGCACTATTGGAGTGCATGAATAGACAATATTTTTTCTCATCTTACGATTAAAATTAAAAAGGTAAAAGCAAAGTTCTAAAAATCTCATTTTTTTTTTTTAGTGATATATGGTTACATGATTTCCCCTTTAAGGTTTAGGAATTAAAAATTTTAAAAATTAAAAATTAGAATTTATAGATTAAAAATTAGTCTAAAAATAAAATTGAAAAATCAAAGTAAGGAATTTAAACATAAATTAAATATTTTATTAAATAATGTATGCAAGTAAAAACACTCCTTAACAAATTAGTATCTACAACAATTACTACTTTTATGACATAATTTATGATTTTATTCTTAATAACAAATCACTTTTGAAAAATTATTAATTAATAATTAAAAATAATAAATACATAATGAGATTATTTAAAAATAAAATAATCAATTATTAATTAAGATGTGGTTGGATACTTTACAAAAAAACTTTTTATGTATATAATATATTACTATTATATAGTGTATTGTTTATTTTGTAAAATAGTAATATAGTTATGCATATAGTACAATATATTATATGATATAATATTTAACTTACAATATATATTTATTAAAAATATATGATATCTTTTTACACACAAATTATATTTGGAATTCTAGATCAATGGAATGTCTTTAGAGAAACTAGACTATTTATTTGATAAATTCCAATGTTAACAATTTTTAAAAAACTAAGCAATAATTAAAAAAAATATTCCTACTAGCTTAAACTAGGTAATTAAATATTAATATAAATTTACTTTTTGAGTGAACTAGCTTAGGGGTTGCAATTTGTGTTGATGGGTCATATTTATGTTGTGTCAAACCTGACATGAATAATAATCTGGTTAAAAATGTAAACATAACATAATACATAATTACTAAACAAGTAACATGTCATGTAACTCATTTGTTTCATTTAGTAATTAGATCTTTTCATTAAATAATCAGGTTGAGTTAGGTCTTGTGTTAATTTATATGACTAATATGTTTATGACTCAATTGACCTATTTATTTAAAATGTGTCAAATATGGGTTAAATATTTTTAAAGTTATAATTAAACTAATCAACACATGTATTAAATGAATTAATTGATGTCAAATTTTGTTATGCATATTGACCCAAAGACTACCTAGTTATTAAATGAGTTATATACGTCAACATGAATTTGACTCAAACTCAATTATACTCAACTCAAACCCATAAAAAGCATGTTAGATTCAAGTCTTGTTGACGAATTGTATCAAATTTTATCATCCTTAAACAAGCCTTATGTTGAATGATAACAAATTAGAGGACTATAGTTTATTCATAGCTAACATAAATTTAATTCTAGACTTCTAGATTAAAGTGAAAATTTTGAAATTGAGCTAAAATAAAAGTATGATTAATAGAAAACATTGGAATAATGTTGAAGTGTAATACTTGAACCAACATCAATAAAATAATGATCAAAATGAGATTAGAGTTCTACATCATTTTCTTTTTTCTTTCTCTTTCTATTGTATTTCAAACAAAAATATCAAACACTATAAAGGTAAATCATATAATAATTTATGATATATTTCAATTACTTTTATAACTATATTTTTTATAAAAAAAAATTGTTAAAAAATGTGTACAAATATAAAAATTCCTTTACAACTTAATAGCTACAATAGTTAGTATTTTAAGGTATAATTTATGATTTTTATTCTTAATAACTAATCACTTTTAGTAAATTAGTAATTAATAATTAAAATAATAAATTCATAATGAAATCATTAAAAAATAAAATAATCAAATATTAATAAAGATATGGTTGAATACTTTACAAAAAAAAAAAAATTTACATGTACATGTTTTATTTTGTAAATAGTAATATAGTAGTCAGGCATATAGCGTCATATATTATATCATATAATATTTATCTTGCAATCATATATTTATTAATAATATATATCTTTATAAACAAAAGTCATATTTGGAATTTTATGTAAATAAAATGTCTTTACAGATGCTAGGCAATTTATTTGATAAATTCCATTCTGAACAATTATTTAAAAACCAAGTAATAATTTAAAAAAAAAAAATCTATTAGTTTAAACTATGTAATTAAAAGTTAGTATAAGTTTACTTCTTAAGTAGACAAGGTATGATTTTGAATGAGAACAAATTAGTGGACTATGGCTTATCCATAACTAACTTAAATTCAATACTATTTTAGAGTTGTATAGATAACTTTTACCTAATATAATAAAATCATTTAGTATTATTTATAATGGGTAACATCATGTAATAATATTGAAATTTAAATAAATTTATATTATAGGATATAATCTTACACGCCTTGAATTACTTGTTATTATTTATATTAAAAAAATATAAATAACACATTACAATATAAAAATTAATTGCTCAAATAATTTACCTGTTTATTATTTCATAACAATACTATTATTACATTACAAAAAAATTAAATTAAAATAAATCTATATTGTAGTATTTCATTTTATGGATCTTTAATTATTTTATTATTATTTATATAAATAAAATATTATAGTATAAATATTAAGTCTCAAAAAATACATATGTTATTTCACAATATAAATCATCTAGCTATTTATCAATATTACTTATTAATATCACAATTTAATAACATTATTTAGTGATAAAATTACTCAATTTGTCAAGAAATAATATAATCACTTAATGAAACCATTTTTCAAGCAAATATATATAAAAAGTTGTAACTTTTAGTCACCAAAAATTGTAATTAGTGACAAATACTTTTGTGAGAAAATAATTTTTTTTCTATCACAAAAGTGTTTGTGCCAAGAAAATGACAACACCAAAATTTTCCCATCATGTCTTTTAGTGATGAAATTTTCAAATTCATTAGAATTTTTTTAAAAAAAATTGGCACCATTGACAACATCTAAAATTTCATCGATAAAAGTTACTTTTAGTGACAAAAGTATAATTTACCCCTAAATTCCATTGATTTCTCCACATTATTAAAAACTAAAAAGATAAAATAGAGAGAAAAAAAGAAATAATAGAAAGGTCTGTAGAGAAGTTTGGTTCGAAGGGTCAGAAAGAAGAAACTTTTTTATTTGCTTCATTATGAAATTTAAGGTAAGTTTTTCATGCGTGATTTGCTTTTTAGATTCTTTTATCTTTCTTTAACCAGGAGATTAATAGGAAGAAGAATTGAGGAAATGAGGAAAGTGGTTGTGGTAAAGAAATAATCAAGTAATAATAAGATTTGGGTTGTGGGTAGGAGATAAGTAAAAATAGTAGTAAATTAATAAATAATTGCCTACTTCCTACCATGAAAAAAAGGAATATTAACATCAATAATTCAACAAAATCTGTTAATGTAATTATGGGAAGTGAAAATGATAATAATAATATGGTTAATAAAAAATTTAATTAAAAAAAATAGAACTTTAGAAAAGGGTTTGGAATTAAAATAAGTTTTACAAAAAATTTAGAAAGTCATTAATTTAGATAATTAGTCTTTAATAATTATTTTTTATTTATATTTATATTAGGTGTAGATTAAGTCTTTCAGGATTTTGAATGATTTCTTCAAGGTGAGGGTTAATAGTATAGTAAACCATTTTATAATTTCTTATTTTTTAAAATCTATTTTTAAACTATCAAAATGTTTAAGTTCCTTAAAGTGGATCAAATAATATTTTACTAAAAATGTTATGATTTGTTCCTTAGTTTATAAAAAATAAATTGGGAATATCATATGATTTGTTTATTGTTATGCAAATGAATTTTATCATTTAATTTATTACATTGGTTTAAGAGAGAAGTTGTTGACCTGCGTTACCTTTGGTGAGGATAGTGATATAGTGTAACTCTAGCTAATAAGGGTGTTATTCGCCTTTGGTATATCATTGATTATAAATCATTTTGTCCATTGCTAAAAGGCACAATGTGAGACTAGCCATCTAATGCAAGTTCTACTATTTGGGCACAATGTTATTATCAATGAGTCGGAGTAAAATGTTTGTTTATAATTTTTTAAATATAATTTAAGTATGTAAAGTATATTATTTAATTCTATCTTTAAATTGAAAGTGCATAATTTTTTTAACAAAATAAATTTAATTATTGAATTAAATGAACTACTAATTGATTTTTTTTTTTTTTATAAAGATGTGATATCTCCTAAGATTTAACTTTGTACTATACTTGATCTTCCTTATTGACCTATTTTCTTAATTGAGTTTTAAGTTCACTCTTATCTATTATTCCACTTTTTAAGTATCTTAGTGAGCGGATATCGAGATAAGAAGGGTTTCCTTTGAAAACAACTTTACAATTAATTATTTAGGAGTTTTAAATTAAAATTGAATTTAGTATTGATTTCTAAAACTCTTTAAAGTGTTTGGGATGATCTTCGAATTTATTATTTAAAACTCTTTGTATGTGGTACAATAAACCAAATAAGGAAGTTTGAATTATTTCTTATTTTACTTTTCCTTTTTTTGTTTTTTCCTTTTTTTAGATAATAGTTTTTATAAGCCGGCTATATATTGTATTTGTTATGAAAAAAGTTATTTTTAAATCTATAATTATTTTTTATTACTATTATTTAAAAAAAAAAAAAAAAAAAAAAGTGGAGAAACACGAATTTGAAAATAAGGAGAAAATAATCTTCATTTTCAAGAAATGTTTCTTGTTAAGGTAAAAATAGACATTCAAAATAGTCTAACCAAATATTGCATAAATATGTATAATATGGAGAAACAAATATATATTAAAGCTCCACAAATAATAGGGAATTTATTCCAAAAGTTTAAAAGGAAATGTGAGAAAAAAATGGTGTGAAAAAATAGGAGAAAAAAAGTGAAAAAAAATAAAAGAAGTTTAAATTAACTTGATCAAATTTTCACGTCTTAAATTTTATTCATCATTTTTTCTGTTTATAAATAATTTAAAAATATATACATCTTTGCATAATTTATTTATATAATGATTTTTCTTTTGTATATGGTACAATAAACCAAACAAGAAAGTTTGAATTATTTCTTATTTGTTCTGAAAAAAGTTATTTTTAAATCTATAATTATTTATTATTATTATTATTATTTTAAAAAAGTGGAGATTTGATGTTTGAAAATGTACAATAAACAATTGGCAGATGCTGATGTTATGAACAATAGATGAGCATATTGAATGATTTCATTGCTTACCTAATTTTAATATTCAAAAAAAAAAGAAAAAAGAAAAAAAGAAAAAAAGATTTGAAAGTCTGGATTGACCCTCCAACTGGACAAGGAATTTTCGATCCGGTTCATTGGAATGATTTGAATGATTTGAATGATTTGAGAAGGAATCCTATATTCCTTCTCAAAGCAGCGCTAACTAATCTTGATAAAGGTACCGTATATATCCGAGGTCAAAGTTTTAAAAGTATTCTACATATATTTTAAATTTATTCTAAAATAATGTGCTTGATTAATTTCTTGGTCAATTCTCAAAGTCAAACTTGTATTTTGAATTAGAAAATTCAAGAGATTCTAAGAAACTCGTCTTCAGGCATTTGGTTTATTTAAATTTTGGTAAGTGATCAGATATCATACACAACCTGCTCTTTGAAGCGGTCCTGGAAGAACGTTCAAAACCAATATACATTCAAATTACTTCTCTTATATTGAAAATCATCTTGAATAGATTCTGAATTATATATTAAAGAAATACAGCAAAAGTTGGAGAGAAACCAGCTGTTCAGCTTTCACCTCCAGCCTCTATAAATACCTTTAAGAATTCATCTATTCATGTCAGAGAGAAGATAAGTCGTGCTTATTAGAAATAGTAAGAAAATTGAAGGAGTTGTGTTTAGGACAAGAGAAGAGGCTTTTATTCCAAAGAAGATGTGGCTGATCATGAAGGTTTTCCTCTTGCAAATTTCAGCGTTTCTACTTTTTGGTGGTGGCATCCATTGCCAAGCTTCAACTCGTCGGCTTACTTTTGTGGTAAATACTATATATGATTATACCCTTAATGCCACCTTCTGATCATAATATTTAGGGAGCAGTGTGGCTCTCATTTTCCACCGTATGACCCTCATGGGGTCTTCGGGTACCCTGGTGTCATTGAGTCGTTCATGCATGCTATCAATTTCTAATTGGTTATACACTTCCATGAATGGATCGATGCAACTATTCATGCATGTAATATTTCTTTTGGGATGAGGTTGCATGGTTAACTTTTAATTGGTTGCAGGTGAAGGAGGCTTCATATACAAGGCTTTGTAGCACCAAGAACATCTTAACGGTAAATGGACAATTTCCAGGACCAACTATATATGCTAAGAAAGGAGAGACGATCATTGTCGACATTTATAACAGGGGAAAAGAAAATGTCACCATTCACTGGTAGGTCCCATGCGTTCTCAGAGAAAGATAGTAGTGGGCAGCATGCCTGCATGACATACATTCTTTTATTTCTAAGAGGGGGCTACAATGTATTGCTTTGCAAATAAAGTTGAATTTAAAATAATATATTAGGGTTATTTGCATCAGTTCCATTGAAATACAGTTGATGCCTCTTGTTACTATGATAATATGTTGCTACATGCCATCTTTTGTTAGCCTGAAAATTAGTACTAGTTTTAACGTATAGTTATTGTTTTGCAGGCATGGGGTGAGCATGCCTAGATATCCATGGACAGATGGTCCCGAGTATATCACACAATGCCCAATTCAACCAGGGTCAAAGTTTAGCCAAAAGATCATCCTTTCCTTTGAGGAAGGCACTCTATGGTGGCATGCTCACAGTGACTGGACCCGAGCCACCGTTCATGGAGCTATAATCGTCTATCCCAAGAATGGAACCAAGTATCCTTTTCCCAAACCTAGTGCAGAAGTTCCCATCATATTAGGTATAAGTGTTGTTACTTTTAAAGGTTAATTTACATATCACGAATTAACCAACAAATCAAAGTCTAAAATTATTGGAGTTGTTGAAATGCAGGACAATGGTGGAAGAGTGATGTGAATGTGGTTCGAGATGAAGCGCTTGCAACTGGAGCTGACCCCAATGCCTCTGATTCTTTATTGATAAATGGACAACCCGGTGATCTATATCCATGCTCAAAATTAGGTATAAAGTTTAACTTCCCATTTTAAAATTGTACACTGATCTCATTTTCTTGTATGTTAACCATATTACTTTTTCTTATTAACATCAACATATTTAAAACTTAATGCTAAGAAAGATGAATATAGTTATGAGGATGGTAGAGCCATGATTTAACACATGAGAAAAGGCTAGTCTAAATATAATTTTGAACTGTGGAGCCAAATTTACACCCCTAATCAATCAATCACTTCATAATTAGTGGATCCTCATGGAAAGTTTTTCCTTTTCTTTTCACTAGTCGTAAGTATACAACTTTCCCTTTCTAATTGCAGGCACATTCAAGCTAACGGTGGATCATGGAAAGACCTATCTACTTCGCATAATCAATGCTGCTTTGCAAGAGGCTCTCTTCTTCTCAATTGCCAAGCATAAAATGACAGTGGTTGGAACAGATGGTAGCTACACGAAACCATTGACACGAGATTATATCACAATATATCCTGGCCAAACCTTTGATGTCTTACTAGAAGCTAACCAACGCCCGGATCACTATTACATGGCGGCTAAAACTTATTCCATTGCCCCGGTAGCTCAAAATTTTTATGATAACACAACCACCACAGCTATTGTACAATATAGAGGATACTACACTCCATCTTCACCTCCCTCTTTGCCTCATTTTCCTGCATACAATGACACAAATGCATCGGTTCAGGTCATGGCTGGCCTTCGAAGCTTAGCAGATGCGGAACATCCTTCCAATGTCCCATTGAGCCCGAGCACTAAACTGATTTACACTATTTCTGTAAACTCGTTCCTATGCCCCAATAATTCATGTGCAGGGCCCAATGGGACACGGCTCTCTGCAAGTATAAACAACATAAGCTTCCAATCCCCTACGATTGACATACTACAAGCTTACTATTATAACATTAGTGGTGTATATGGAGATAAATTTCCTAGCGTTCCACCACTGGTGTTCGATTTTACAGCTGATTATCTTCCATTGGAGTATCAGACGCCGAAAATTGGAACAGAAGTAAGGGTGCTCGAGTATAACTCCACAGTGGAGATTGTTTTTCAAGGAACAAACTTGGTTTCAGGGACACACCACCCCATGCATCTCCATGGATACAGTTTCTACCTTGTTGGATGGGGATTTGGGAATTTTGATAAAAATAGGGACCCTTTGCGCTATAATCTAGTGGATCCTCCCCTTCAGAGTACCATCTCTGTTCCTACGAATGGTTGGGTTGCAATCAGATTCGAGGCATCCAACCCTGGTATGTTGCAAGCACTCATGTCCTCTATTTAAAAAAAAAAACCCTTGAAACTGCCAACCTGCATACCAAGGGAATAATTTTTCTTAATATTGCAATAAATTAGGTGTAATGTTGGTATGTTTTCTCTATTGCAGGGGTGTGGTTCATGCACTGCCATGTAGAACGCCATCTGACTTGGGGCATGGAAACTGCGTTCATAGTGAAAAATGGTAAACACCCAGAAGCTCAAATGTTGCCTCCGCCATCTGACATGCCACCATGTTGAAGCTGCAAAGAATTAACATGCCAAAGATTTCATTGATTGTTTGCATTATTCAGATTTCATTATTTATTTTTTTGTTCAAAAAAATTGTAGAATATTGTAAAGTTGTAGATTTCATTTTTTATTTTTTGTTCAAAAAAATTGTTGACTAAGGATTTCTCTTGTATTAAAATAAAAAAATAATGTAAAGTTGTAGAATATTGTGTTTGGGATTATTATATAATTTGTCAATTTCTTGGATTGTTAAAAGTCTACAAAGATAATGTTGTAGAATAGTCTTTGAGATATGCAATGGTGGAATTTGCCATGGAAGTCTTGATTTGACAACTTTTGACCATTCCAATTTTATTCATCATGATAAAATATCATGTTGTGAAAAAGGTCATGAAATGATTTGTTTAATTTTTACTTTTACAACTCAAAATATTTTGCAAATAAGAAAATTTTAATGAAGTCTTTCACAATTGAGATAAAATCAGTTTTTTTCTACTTATTTATTTCAAATTAAAATAAGCACTTTTTTTTTCCTAAATTTAAATTAATTGATATATAATTTATATTTTTACCTCCTATTTTAGTAACAATATCACAAGACCACACCAAGATAAAGGAAAAGGAAAAAAAATAAAAAATAAAAAATCTTCCATTTCCATTGCATGGGGACAAATTAAGTTTAACTGCGCACTGAAGGAACGCCAAGTCTATTTTCAGTGATTTAATTACTTTTCAGCCCTCATTTTTTATTTTTATTTTACATTAGAGCAAACCCTTTCCTGCTTCCTTAATTTAAATAACTAGTAAAAACAAATCATTTTAAATTTTTTGTTTTTTAAATGTAAGTTAAAAAAACTATTTAGAAATTATTTTTAAGTGATTTTTTGGATTTTTAAAAGTGATTTTCAAATATATATATATTTTATTTGGATTGACTTTTAAGAGTTAAATCAAAGTTTTTATACCTATTTAATTATTTTTTTTAAAAAAAACTTATAACTTAAAAAAAAGGTTTCATGTAGAAGTCATAAAAATGTTATTTCTTATAAGAATTTTATAATTCTATTTTTTTTATATAAGAAATTATTTCATGTTTAATAAAAGTTTTACAATATCAAAATTTCCCCTTAAAAATTATTACTTTAATTTTGATTTTAATTTTCAATTAAAGCAAAAAATATGAAGCTATCCTGAATTTTACCTTGTCATCCACCTAATTAATTTTTATAAGAAAGTGTAACTTTTTAATATTTAGAAGGGATTTTATTTATTTATTTTTAAATCATTCCCAAATGAAATTTATAAGAAACAAAGAAAAAGTTTGCTCCAATATTAGAAAGAAATACAATTTTTAAAACATGGATTGAAGCGATTATAGAACTTTGTTACAAATTTAAAATTAGGATCTCCTAATTTCTTACGACTCCAATCTCCAATATCCATTCTTTATCTAAAATCCAACATAAGGAATGGTTGTCTACTCATAATACAGGACATGAAATATAATTTGTTTTAGGCAACATCAAATTCAATGCATTAAAATCAAAGAGCAAGTGAGGATCCGAATTTCTCCCCATGCATGGAATTTGATAGTGGTCCATATGAAATTCATTTCTAGTTAAAACATTTTTATTATATAAATTTAGATATGTTTGCTTTTTTATTGAATAAAAAAAGCTAAAATATTTTTTTTTCTAATTAGTTAAAAATAACCTATTGATATCAACCAACATAACTAAACTAAGCCTATTAATAATAAGTTCACTTTAGTTATGTTGGTTGATATCAACAAGTTACTTTTAGTTGAATAAAAAAAAATCAAATATTTTTGTTTTTTCTATTCAATCAAAAAAATAAACAATAATACAATAACCTTTTTATTTCAATAATACAATTATTATTATTATGGCTTAAAATCGGCCTATCATTTGAGCAAACACACACACACATATATATATAATTCCAATATTTATTTTAGGCTATGGAATAAATCTTTCATGCAATCATTTCAATGATTCCTTTAAATAACAAAAATAGATATTGTAAACACCCAGAAGCTCAAATGCTACCTCCGCCATCTGACATGCCACCATGTTGAAACTGCAAAGAATTAACATGCCAAAGATTTCATTATTTATTTTTTTGGCTCAAAAAAAGTGTAGAATATTTTAAAGTTGTAGATTTCATTATTTATTTTTTATTCAAAAAAACTGTAGAATATTGTAAAGTTGTAGAATTTTGTGTTTGGGATTATTATATAATTTGTCAATTTCTTGGATTGTTAAAAGTCTACAAAGATAATGTTGTAGAATAATATTTGAGATATGCAATGGTGGAATTTTCCATGGAAGTCTTGATTTGACAACTTTTACCCATTCCAATTTTATTCAACATGATAAAATATCATGCTGTATTAGAAAAGTTTGAAATTATCTTTCATTTGACATCTTTTACTTATCCATATTTTATTCCAATTCCATACAAGGTTAGGTCTGATAGTAATAATTTTAAAAATTATAAATGATATAGTTTAGAGTAATTGGATTATTCAAATATTTTAAAATTAGACTATGATCTAAATGGATACTTGTGAAAAAGGTCATGAAATGGTTTGTTTAATTTTTAATTTTACAACTTAAAATATTTTGCAAATAAGAAATTTTTTTTGAAGTCTTACACAATTGAGATCAAATTAGTTTTTTTTTCTATTTATTTATTTCAAATTAAAATAAGCACTCTTTTATAAATTTAAAATAATGGATGTATAATTTATATTTTTACCTCCTATTTTAGTAACAATATCACAAGACTACACCAACATAAAGGAAAAGGATAAAAAATAAAAAATAAAATATGTCCATTTCCATTGCATGGGGACAAATTGAGTCTAACCGCACACCAAAGGAACTCCAAGTCTATTTTTTAGTGATTTAATTACTTTTCAACTCTCATTTTTTTTTACATCAGAGTAAATTCTTTCCCGCTTCCTGAAATTTAAATAACTAGTAAAAACAAATCATTTTTTATTTTTTATTTTTTAAATGTAAGTTAAAAAAAGTTTTGGAAATTATTTTTAAGTGATTTTTTGGATTTTTTAAAAAAAATTATTTGGATTGACTTTTAAGAGATAAATAAAAGTTTTTATACCTATTTAATTATTTAAAAAAAACTTATAACTTAAAAAAAAGGTTTCATGTAGAAGTCATAAAAATGTTATTTCTTATAAGAATTTTATAATTCTATTTTTGTTTATATAAGAAGTTCTAAATGGTCTCTAAATGATCAAATGGACCATAAGAAGCGATATGGGGTAGCCAGAGGATAAGATATACCAAATTTTCTTAAAGATGTATCTAGGGTTTAAAAGTCCATTTTGGGGTGAGGAATAGCCTCCAATCACTTCCCGAGGATCCTTAAATGAACAAATGGACTTTGGGAAAGGAGATAGGGTCCGATAGCTTGAGAATTTGATGTAACAAATTTTTTTAAGGATGTACTTAAGGTTTCAAAGTCCATTCCGAGATTAGAAACGACCTCCATTCACTTCTCAAGAGTCCCCAAAGTATCAAATGGACTATGGGAAGGGATATAGGGGTTTTGGTAGCCCAATGATCAAATGTACCAAATTGTCTTTAGGATATACCTTGGGTTCTAATGTCTGATCCAAGGTGAAGAACAACCT
Source organism: Vitis riparia (assembly GCF_004353265.1). NCBI lineage: Eukaryota > Viridiplantae > Streptophyta > Magnoliopsida > Vitales > Vitaceae > Vitis > Vitis riparia. The sequence continues at coordinate 21,651,971 of NC_048448.1, forward strand.
ATAATTCATTCTCGAGGATCCCTAAAGGAATATATGAACCATGAGAATTGAGATAAGGGTCTTGGTTCTCTTAAGAATGGATGTACCTAGGATTCCAAAGTTCATTCTGGGGTGGGCAAGGACCTCTAATCACTTATCAAGACGTCTAATAACTTATCAAGGGTCCCAAAGGAATATATAGACCATGACAAGGATGATAGGGGTCTCGATTCCCCTAGGTATGGATTTACCTATTTTTCTTGCGGATGTACTTATTTTTTATAAAATTAATATGAAAGGTTAAACACAATTTTTTTTATGAAAATATATTTTCTTTTATATTTTATTTTAATTAAAAATTAAATATTTTAAACAAACAAAATGTTAGATCCAAAATCAAATTAAAATCATAAGAAAAGAGATAAAAGCACAATAACTTATTCTGATTTTGATGTGATAAATTTAAAATAAAAAATTTTAAAATAATAGAAATAATAAAATAGTATTATAAAGATATTTTTACTTTTACATGTGATAGAATTTACAAAATAAATAAATCTTTTGTTTAGCATTAATATAAAAAAATCTTATATCATAAACCTCTAAATAATAAAATAAAATATTTAAATTTAAACCTTAATTTATTAAATATATTCATATAATTAATATTTAAAATCATCAAGTACATTATTTGTGGGATAATATTTTCATTTTTTTCCATTATATATATATATTTTATTTAATTTGTTATATTAACTATTTATTATACATTATCATTTTAAGTATAATATGTCCAAAAAATTATAATTGTAATAAATAAATATAGAGAAATTAGAGAGTGAAAAAAATTAAAATTAAAGAAGTTTTATGACAAAATATATGAACTTATTAAAAAGAATATCAAAGGAAAAAAAATAGCAATGAAAAATATAATAGGTGACTAAGGATTATGGTGGTAAAAGAGGTTGAAAAAAAAAGAAAGAAAGAAAAAAGAAAAAAGTGGAAATGTGGCAAGTGGTAAGTGAGACATGTGAGAGAGTTGATGTGAGAGAAATAAGAAAAATAAATTATTCATGTACTTGTCAATAGGTGGTATTAAAGTGATGTGTGTTTTGTCATTTAATTTTAAGAGTAATTATGAAACAAATCTGAAAGCACTATTGAAGTACATGAATAGGCAATATTTTTTCTCATCTTACATTAAAATTAAAAAGGTAAAGGCAAAGTTCTAAAAATCTCATTTATTTATTTTATTGGTGATGTATGGTTACATGATTTCCCCTTTAAAATTTAGGAATAAAAAATTTAAAAATTAAAAATTAGAATTTATAGATTAAAAGTTAGACTAAAAATAAAATTGAAAATTTAAAGTAAGGAATTTAAAACTTAAATTAAATATTTTATTAAACAATGTATGCAAGTAAAATAATAATAATAATAATAATAATAATAATAATAATAATAATAATAATAATAAACCTTAACAAATTAGTATGTACAACAATTACTACTTTTATGACATAATTTATGATTTTATTCTTAATAACAAATCACTTTTGAAAAATTAGTTATTAATAATTAAAAATAATAAATACATAATTAGATTATTTAAAAATAAAATAATCAATTATTAATTAAAATGTGGTTGGATACTTTACACAAAAACTTTTTATGTATATAATATATTACTATTATATAGTGTATTTTTTATTTTGTAAAATAGTAATGTATTACTTATGCATATAGTACAACATATTATACAATATAATATTTAACTTACAATATATATTTATTAAAAATATATGATATCTTTATATAGACAAATTATATTTGGAATTCTAGATCAATGAAATGTCTTTAGAGAAACTATATACATATGTCAATATTAACAATTTTTAAAAAACTAAGCAATAATTTAAAAATATTCCTATTAGTTTAAACTAGGTAATTAAATATTAGTATAAATTTACTTTTTGAGTGAACAAGCTTAGGGGTTACAATTTGTGTTGGTGGGTCATATGTGTGTTATGTCAAACCTGACACAAATAATAATTTGATTAAAAACGTAAACCTAAAATACTACATAATTACTAAACAAGTAACATATCGTATAACTCATTTGTCCCATTTAATAATTAGGTTGAGTTAGGTCTTGTGTTAATTTATATGATTAATATATTTATGACTCAATTAACCTATTTATTTAAAATCAAATTAAAAATGTGTTAAATATGAGTTAAATATTTTAAAAAGTATAATTAAACTAATCAACATAATTATTAAATGAATTAATTGATGTCCAATTTTGTTATGCATGTTGACTCAAAGACTACCTATATATATATATACCCATTTTCAATATATTTTCATATTTAAATATTCTATATATATATTTAATAAATTTGAAATATTAATAAATTTATATAAAATGAATAAATAATATTACAAATATTATTAATTTTTAATTATATATATATTTTTTAAAATTATTTTTAATTTTAATAAAATATAATTATGTATTTATGATGTCACCGGTTTGTTGACTAGTTTGACCAGTGAACTATGAATCGATAATTTTTATATTGACCCAATTCAATAAATAATAATTTATGGGGTTTGTTTTGGGTACCCGACTAAGCCAATCTAATAAATAAAAATAAGGGAGAAGTTTTTGGAAACTTTAAAACTACTGTAAAACTATTATAAAAATATAAACAATGTGAATCTCCAACTTTCTCCCAATGAGAAAATAAAAAGGAAAATAATTCTTTCTAGAGAACATTTGGCCCATTACTAATGGCCGGTACGCCCACGGTAGCACATAGTGTATCTTTGATGGATTATGATTATATATGCGAGGTCAAAGTTTTAAAAATATTCTACATATATTTTAAATTTGTTCTAAAATACTGTGTTTGATTAATTTCTTGGTCAATTCTCAAAGTCAAACTTGTATTTTGAATTAGAAAATTCAAGAGATTCTAAGAAACTCGTCTTCTATGGTACACAGCCTGATTGAAGCTGAGCTGTGAGAAATTTTCACAATTGTTAGCATTCTTCAGGCATTTGGTTTATTTAAATTTTGGTGAGTAATCAAATATCATACACAACCTGCTCTTTGAAGTGGTGCTGGAAGAACATTCAAAACCAGTACACATTCAAATTACTTCTCTTATATTGTATATTGATACGCAGCAAGGAATTGGTTGTGCCCCAGGAAAATCATCTTGAATAGATTATGAATTATATATTAAAAAAATACATCAAAAGTTCGAGAGAAACCGGCTGTTCAGCTTTCACCAATTCCAGTTTTGGTTCTCTCCAGCCTCTATAAATACCTTTAAGAATTCATCTATTCATGTCAAAGAGAAGATAAGTCGTGCTTATTAGAAATAGTAAGAGAATTGAAGGAGTTGTGTTTAGGAAAAGAGAAGAGGCTTTTATTCCAAAGAAGATGTGGCTGATCATGAAGGTTTTCCTCTTGCAAATTTTAGCGTTTCTACTTTTTACTGGTGGCATCCATTGCCAAGCTTCAACTCGTCGGCTTACTTTTGTGGTAAATGCTATATATGATTCTAGCCTTAACGCCATCTTCTGTTCATAATATTTAGGGAGCAGTATGGCTCTCATTTTCCACTGTATGACCCTCATGGTGTCTTTGGGTACCTTAATTGGTGTCGTTGAGTCTTTCATGCATGCTATCAATTTCTAATTGGTTATACACTTGCATGAATGGATTGATGCAACTATTCATGCATATAATATTTCTTTTGGGATGAGGTTGAATGGTTAATTTTTAATTGGTTGCAGGTGAAGGAAGCTTCATATACAAGGCTTTGTAGCACCAAGAACATCTTAACAGTAAATGGACAATTTCTGGGACCAACTATACATGCTAAGAAAGGAGAGACGATCATTGTCGACGTTTATAATAGGGGAAAAGAAAATATCACCATTCATTGGTAGGTCCTATGCGTGTGTCAGAAAAAGATAGCGGTCGGTAGCATGCCTGCATGACATACATTATTTTATTTCTAAGAGGGGGTTGTAATGCATTGCTTTGCAAATAAAGTCAAATTTAAAACAATATTCTAGGGTTATTTGCATTAGTTCCATTGAAATACAATTCATGCCTCTTGTTACTATGATAATATGTTGCTACATGCCATCTTTTGTTAGTCCGAAAAATTAGTACTAGTTTTAACATATAGTTATTGTTTTGCAGGCATGGGGTGAACATGCCTAGATATCCATGGACAGATGGTCCCGAGTATATCACACAATGCCCAATTCAACCAGGGTCAAATTTTAGCCAAAAGATTATCCTTTCCTTTGAGGAAGGCACTCTATGGTGGCATGCTCACAGTGACTGGACTCGAGCCACCGTTCATGGAGCTATAATCGTCTATCCCAAGAATGGAACCAAGTATCCTTTTCCTAAACCTAACGCAGAAATTCCCATCATATTAGGTATAAGTGTAGTTACTTTTAAAGGTTAATTTACATATCATGAATTAACCAACAAAGTGAAATCTAAAATTATTAGAGTTGTTGAAATGCAGGACAATGGTGGAAAAGTGACGTGAATGCAGTTCGAGATGAAGGGCTTGTAACCGGAGCTAACCCAAATGCCTCTGATTCTTTATTGATATATGGACAACCCGGTGATCTATATCCATGCTCAAAATCAGGTATAAAGTTTAACTTCCCATTTTAAAATTGTGCACTGATGTCATTTTCTTATATGTTAACCATATTATTTTTTCTTATTAATATAAACATATTTAAAACTTAATGCTAAGAAAGAGGAATATAGCTATGAGGATGGTAGAGCCATGACTTAACACATAAGAAAAGGCTAGTCCAAATATAATTTTGAACTATGGAGCCAAATTTACACCCTTAATCAATCAATCACTTCATAATTGGTGGATCCTCATGGAAAGTTTTTTTCTTTTCTCTAGTCATAAGTATACAACTTTCCCTTTCTAATTGCAGGCACATTCAAGCTAACGGTGGATCATGGAAAGACCTATCTACTTCGCATAATCAATGCTGCCTTGCATGAGGCTCTCTTCTTCTCTATTGCCAAGCATAAAATGACAGTGGTTGGAACAGATGGTAGCTACACGAAACCATTGACACGAGATTATATCACAATATATCCTGGCCAAACCTTCGATGTCTTACTAGAAGCTAACCAACGCCCGGATCACTATTACATGGCGGCTAAAACTTATTCCATTGCCCCGGTAGCTCAAAATTTTTATGATAACACAACCACCACAGCTATTGTACAATATAGAGGATACTACACTCCATCTTCACCTCCCTCTTTGCCTCATTTTCCTGCATACAATGACACAAACGCATCGATTCAGGTCATGGCTGGCCTTCGAAGCTTAGCAGATGCGGAACATCCTTCCAATGTCCCATTAAGCCCGAGCACTAAACTGATTTACACTGTTTCTGTAAACTTGTTCCTATGCCCCAATAATTCATGTGCAGGGCCCAATGGGATGCCATTCTCCGCAAGTATAAACAACATAAGCTTCCAATACCCTACATTGACATGCTACAAGCTTACTATTATAACATCAGTGGTGTATATGGAGATAAATTTCCTAGCGTTCCACCACTGGTGTTCGATTTTACAACTGATTATCTTCCATTAGAGTATTAGACGCCAGAAATCGAAATAGAAGTAAGGGTGCTCAAGTATAACTCCACAGTGGAGATTGTTTTTCAAGGGACAAACTTGGTTGCAGGGACACACCACCCCATGCATCTCCATGGATACAGTTTCTACCTTGTTGGATGGGGATTTGGGAATTTTGATAAAAATAGGGACCCTTTGCGCTATAATCTGGTGGATCCTCCCCTTCAGAGTACCATCTCCGTTCCTACGAATGGTTGGGTTGCAATTAGATTCGAGGCATCTAACCCTGGTATGTTGCAAGCACTCATGTCCTCTATTAAAAAAAAACCCTTGAAATAATTTTTCTTAATATTGCAATAAGTTAGGTGTAATGTTGGTATATTTGCACTATTGTAGGAGTGTGGTTCATGCACTGCCATGTAGAATGCCATGTGACTTGGGGCATGGAAACTGCGTTCATAGTGAAAAATGGTAAACACCCAGCAGATCAAATGCTGCCTCCGCCATCCGACATGCCACCATGTTGAAGCTGCAAAGAATTAACATGCCAAAGATTTCATTGAATGTTTGCATTATTCAAATTTCATTATTTATTTTTTATTCAAAAAAATTGTAGAATATTGTGTGTCTGGGATTATTATATAATTTGTCAATTTCTTGGATTATTAAAAGTCTACAAAGATAATGTTGTAGAATAATCTTTGAGATATGCAATGGTGGAATTTGCCATGTAAGTCTTGATTTGACAACTTTTGCCCATTCCAATAATATTCAACATGATAAAATATTATGTTGTATTAGAAAAGTTTGAAATTATCTTTTATTTGACATTTTTTACTTATCCATATTTTATTCCAATTCTGTAGAAGCTTAGGTATCCTATTAATAATTAAAAAAAAATTATAAATGATATAGTTTAGAGTAATTGGATTATTCAAATATTTAAAAATTAGACTATGATCTAAATGGATACTTGTGAAAAAGGTCATGAAATGATTTGTTTAAATTTTACTTTTACAACTCAAAATATTTTGCAAATAAGAAATTTTTTATAAAGTCTTGCACAATTGAGATAAAATCAGTTTTTTTCTATTTATTTATTTCAAATTAAAATAAGCATTTTTTTTTTCTAAATTTAAAATAATTGATACATAATTTATATTTTTACCTGCTATTTTAGTAACAATATCACAAGACTACACCAAGATAAAGGAAAAGGAAAAAAAAAAAAAAAAAATCGTCCATTTCCATTGCATGGGACAAATTGAGTTTAACCCCACACCGAAGGAACTCCAATTCCATTTTTTAGTGATTTAATTACTTTTCAACCCTCATTTTATTTATTTATTTATCTTTTATTTACATCAAATTAAACCCTTTATTGCTTCCTTAAAATTAAATAACTAGTAAAAACAAATCATTTTTCACTCTTTTATTTTTTAAATCTAAGTTAAAAAAATGTTTAGAAATTATTTTTTAAGGGATTTTTTGGATTTTTAAAAGTGATTTTCATATATATTTTTAAAAAACTTGTAACTTTTAAAAAAGGTTTCATGCAAAAGTCATCAAAATGTTATTTTTTATAAGAATTTTATAATTCTATTTTATATATATATATATATATATATATATATATATATATATAAGAAGTTCTTTCATGTTTAGTAAAACTCTTACAATATCAATATTACCCCTTAAAAATTATTACTTTAATTTTGATTTTAATTTTAAGTTAAAGCAAAAAATATGAAGCTATCCCGAATTTGACCTTACCATCCACCTAATTAATTTTTATAAGAAAGTGTTACTTTTTAATATTTAGAAGGAGTTTTATTTATTTATTTTTAAATCATTCCCAAATGAAATTTATAAGAAAGAAAGAAAAAGTTTGCTCCAATATTAGAAAGAAATACAATTTTTAAAACATGGATTGAAGCAATTATAGAACTTTGTTACATATTTAAAAAGCATAAACATCCTCACTTATCTGATTGGGTAAAAATACTCCAGAAGAAACTATGGTAATCGTGATGTCTCCAACTCAATGATAATCAAAATATAAATTTGTCCATGTCTCAAAGGAAATGCTCCGAATCAAATCTCAAAAGGATGACCAGAATGACAAGAGGTTTGATAGTCTCAAGAATAGAATCATGTCCCTAATGAAGCCCTAATTGAATATGATGTGAATCTAATAAGCTCAAAGTGGGGAAAAATGCCCCATTATAGGATCTTGTGGATTTGCATTTCCACTCGATAGCATGACTCGCTTTTTATTTGTGAAATTTTTTATTTTTAGGAAAAGACTTGAAGTCATCAATTATTTTTTATTATTTTTAAGAAAGGAAAACAAAATAAGAAAAAAAAAAAAAAAAAAACCCCTAACTGTAACTCTTAGAAGGGAAAAGCAAGTCTGTGAAAACCGAGTTAGGATCCGAGGGTCAAGTTATCTATCAAGAAGGTATGATGATAAGTCATTGCACTCCTCTAAGCCCTAAAATCAGGTTTCTACTAATCAAGTTGAAGCAAGTATGGTAATTGACTAGTTAATTGGTGGATGCCAAAGAGCAAGAGTCATGGACTAAGGTATTAAAAATGGCTGCAAGTCTTTATTAAAAATCAGGATTTTAATGCCTAAAAATGTCTAAGGATTAATTTTTAAACCCGAGATTATTTGAATGAAAAAACTTTTGAAAACCCGATTTAAAACATGTAAGATCACAAAGAAACAATAGAAATGCATTTGGGAGAGGATAGTGTGCACTAAGGTAGCCATGCAGGTGTGAGGCCCAGGGATAGGACTGAGACTGCACCGCTGGTGGTTGCATGAGGAGACCTATGCAGATTGCTGGTAGTCTGGAAAAGAACTGACCATACTGATTTTAGAGGGCTCACTGGGTTTTGGCGCACTACCTCATCAGCCAAGGCACTCCAACTCAACTCTAGTTTCTCAGAATCCCAACTTGAATCATCAACAAAAGCTTATGGTAGAGTAGTGAGGTCCAATTCCAGATCAGATTCCCTGTGCTGCTACTCATTCTCCATCTTCAAGTCCTCAACATTGTAACTGACTCATCCATTTTCTCACAATTCACTTCTGGATTTTTGCAGCTCAACTTTTGTGTTCTCTTGTTCATTATGAGCTCCATCTTTTATTTCCAAAACTTCTAGAAAACCTAAATCACCGGGCTGGGGCACCCTCCATCTCACCGGGATAGATCTCCACTGCAGCTTGTGTATTTCCACTACATTTCATAGGCGTAGAAAGAGAATGGTAAGCTAAAGGCAAGCATCTGAATTCTTTAATGCTTGTCTCATGGGTATTCAGTTTATGGGATTCCATGTCACAGACATCCAACCGACAGGCAACAAGTCACAACTTCTTAGTGTTTTCAGCTCAGGATACTCACATACAAGGTCCAGAACTCATTGAGCAAACGCTGAACTCTTCTGATTAATACCATTTCCCCCACCCTCTATTTTTTGGCAACCATTTTGGGCATCTCATACCTGTAAAAGGCATCATCACTATTCCCAGCACCTATATTCTGCAAAGCCATCTTTGCTTCAGAATTAAGAGACCAGAAAAAGGACTAAATATCAACAGGGAGCAATTGCTGAATTCAGTATGTGGGCAGCAGTATTTTTGACACGGGAAAACTAATTATCTCTGGCTAAGGAAGGTTACGTCCAACTTCTTTCAACTCTGTCACGCCTTCCTTGTAGACTACAACACATGTATATTGACCAGTGCTCGGTGGAACCTCAAAGCAGAAATTTCTAGTTTCATTAATTATTTCCATGGGGTTCTCCAAGTTGCTTTGAGTATTACTTGCTAGATATTCTCCAAGTGAACCCTCCTAGTTACCTCTTTAAAAATGAGTGGAGCTAGTCTTTTTGATCTGGGATTTTTTCTGCAAAAAGTTGGGTTCTTTCAATATAAGAGTTAAGAACACATTGCAAGGATGATGTGTCATTCCCAACCACTTCTTGCTCTAAATGTAATATCTGGTAGAAACTATATTGGATGTCTCTTGAAACGTTGCTGATTTAGTGGGGAAGGAGTTATCCCGCTTGCTTTTATCTTTCCAACTGATTCCCATCCCAATTGCTTTCATTTGGTTCAAGCCAGAAGGAGCAGCCTGCTGCCTAGGTCCCGCCTGCCACTGATAAGCCAGAGCATAGGCTATGGCCCTTTTACGCTTATCTACTAGCATTGCCATACTGAAATGTGTAGTTGCACTGATTGCCCTTACTTAAACAGCTATCATCTGAAGGCTATACTCCTAGATTGCATCTTTGGTCCGAACACGGTGCTAATGAAGCTGCTGATGAACTCCCAGTCAAGAATACCAATCACTCTATCCCCAATGGGATGAGATACAAGATTGTCGATTTGAAAGTCTCCATGAACTAGGCCTGCTATCACTCCCAAACCCATAAGTTTAGATTCGTCAAAGGAAGCCATAAATGCAACTGCTCAATGGTTGTCAAGGACCATCTTTCCTCATGTTGGGCAAACACGTACCTTTCGATTTAGAGGATCCACTTCCATGCTTGTCTTACCAAAACCATATATCTGGTGACCATTATACATTCTGACTGGTTTTGGCTTAAACGACAATTCATGTTGTTGTGCTTGTGCCTAAATAACCTCTTTAAAACTCACTTCAAGCATATCTCCAATGCCATTTATTTGGGTTGTGCCACCTAGACTAGAGGCAGCTTGCTTGGCCTCTTCTTCTGATTGCGTCTGTGATAGCAAAGATCCTTTAGCCTTTTGACTTCAGCTGTTGATGAGTCCACCTTCTCTGTTCTTTCACCATCTTTTTTCTATAGGCCATCTAGTTCCATATGATCCCTTGCATTTGTGATCTTTTAGTTGTTAAGGAGTTGAACTGTAGTCATTTGTACCCATCTGAGTGATGAATAAATCCAAGAGAGGAAGAGGTCCAATGGAAGCAGTATCAACAGTCAAGGTCAACCTGGAGGTCAGGTCATTTCTTGAGAATATTGCAACTTTCTGATATTGGAGTGGGAAAACTTCCAATGGTGCTGTACACAGAAGCCAAGAATAGGAGTTTGACAAGGACCATATGAGATAACTCCAGCGCTGCCAGTGGCGGGCCTTAATTCTTCATTGCTCCATGTATGCATGAATGGCCTTGTTCTGGATGCTATATGTTGTGACTGATGTTCCATTTTAGATGAGGCCAGAAACTGATACTGTGTACTTGGTGGCATGCTGTTAAATATAAATTTGTCCATGTCTCCAACAAGCATAACGGGGATGTGGCCCCATAAGCATCACTTAGTAATGCAATGATTGGCATCCCAAGATCAAGCTTGTCAAGAAAGCCAACTTTCATTGCATTTCCATGGCAGCCCAAGGTATGGCAATGCTTCATTCCAGTAGATTAGCCTTGGTGTCTCTCACTCCTAGGATGGTTTCAAGACAGATCAATAGTTTTCGAGTTGGGAATCTTCAACAGCTAGTTCATCAGCATGTACCAGTAATGCTATGTCTGGTCTACCCAAGCTTGCAAAATCAGAATCTGTCTTCGCAACAAGTTTTCATCTTCTCATAATTGATCAGAACTATGTCCCTACTTATTAGTTAACATACCTGTGGTTTGATAGTTTGATAGTTTGATTAATTGATATGATATTGTTTTCCTAAATATTTTGAGTGATCTTTCATTTATGAAGTTCTTTTAATGTGAGGCTTCTCTCTATTATCCCCAGAGAATGACTCTCTAGACTCTAAGATTGGAGTAAATATAGGATTTGATGTATAGGTAATGTAAGATTTTCTATTTTTCTTGATTATTAAGGAATCTTCTAAGTTTGATTTTTAAATGAGATTTTAGATTTATGAAATTCATGAAAATTATGTCAAATTTGATCATTTTTCATATAATGAATGAAATAGTTATCCATGGCTTCACAAACCAAGCTCAAATTATATACAAAAACCTCTCAACCCTCACAAAATAAAAACATTCTCAAAAAGTACAGAGAGCATAGAGAGCTGGTTGTCAAACCCCTTAAGCTTATATAAGAAGTATGAAGCTTCTAGAACCTCCTAAAGCCACCTATACTTTGGAAAAGCCTAAGTCCATGACAAAGTGGTCCTTTTAAAACAAAAATTGTTTTCCCCTCAACTTGTGCCTATCATGCCTGTCTCTAGCCACCACTCCGCCTGATTCTAACCAACATTTTGTCTCTTCCCACTCTTAGTAACAAAGCCAAAATACCAACCCAAATATAAAGCAATAAAAAAAAAAAAAAAAAAAAACTTAATATGGGTAGTCAATAATTTATAAGACCCAATTCTAAGAAAAAAACTCGGAAGTTTCTCTAGAGAACACTATAAGTTATTTTCCATCAGAATTTTAAATGTATTTCTTAAATTTTATCAAATACTTAATGTTTTTTCAAAAACATCTAATTTCATATTTGTTAAAAAAAAAAAAAAAAATCTTTTTTACAATTTCATTTAAAAAATATTACCTTTTTTTAAAAAAAAAAATCTTTGCAAGTTTATCTAAAATTTTTTATTTATCTTTTATTTTAAAAAAGAAATTTTTATAATTTTATTGGCAAGAATAGCCTAATTAAAATTTATTTACCAAAAAAGTATTTTCATTTCATTTTATTAAAAAAAGTGATTTTATCTTTATTTTGTCAAAATAATTGTTTTCAATTTTATTGAGAAAAATTGATTTCAAATATGTTAAAAAAGCTTATCCTGAAAAAAATAATTTTAGATTATTAAATAAGATTACGGTTTCAAAATGAAGATTTCCATTTTATTATTTAAAAAAAAAAACTTATAAAAAGAGATTAAATCTTTGTTTAAAATAAACTTTTAGTTTATTAAAAAAATCGATTTATTAGATTATTCTCATAAAAATCTTGGAGAGGTTATTAGAAAGTGGCACCTTGCCTGTTAGTGGAGGTGGTGGTTTTCTGAAGAAGCAACGGATAAGTGACACGTGGGAGGAGGGAGAATGATCGGAAGATGATGAGAGGTAGTGAAGACCATTAGGAGGAGCTTTTTGAGAGCAATGTTGAGCTGAGCATTAGACGGAGAAGATGGAGCAGATTGGGTTGAAACAGAGTTTTAGAGAGAGAGGGAGAGAGAGCTGCATGTTTAGAGAGTAGAGGAGGATGGCTTTGCTGGTTCATTAGTTTCCTTGGCTTTGGAAGAGAAAACAAGACGCTTGAAGCCGAGTAAAACCTTGTTGGAGAGGAGTTTTCCCAGGTACGAGTGCAACATATTTATTGGTTGATTTGGCTTCGTATCATTCCTCTACGTTTCTTGTTGATATTTGAATATTTATTGGTTTTCTTGGGACAGATAATGAAGGCCACTTGTTGTTTGTTGAAATATAATTCAGAACCTGTTAATCTTACTTTGCTTTGCCTCAACTGTGAAATACCCAAGAATCATGTCAATAGTTGTATTTGACGTGGTCTTTCTCACCTAATCAGAAGGCTCATGAATGGCCCATGAAGTGGAGCCTCATTTGTTGAATATCTTTATTCGTTTTCTTTCATGCTCTGTTTCCATGTTTTCTTCCTTGTTGTGGCTTCTCCTTTGTTCTTGAATTTTATCCAAATGCATGGGTTGTGAGGAAGAAGAACTTGGTCTGGTTATGAACTCTTACAAGGGAATGTATCCTCAAGATTAAGATGTTATCAAAGAATAGGTCAGGATTCTGTGTAAGCTCCACTAGAAATCCTTGAGAAATGGTTTGAGAAGATTTCTCGTGAAGCTGTGCAAAAAAATGGTCAGAAGAGCCTTCAGATGTTTCAACAACTTCGGGCCTCATCAGTGTTATTTTTGAAGGCGGCCAATATGGTGGGAATGGAATATGATTTGATGAGTAGGTTTCTACTATGAGGTTCAAGAGAGGTTCAGTTGACTCAATGACACCTTTCAGAATTTGTTGATGCCCCACTTGTCCATAGAAGAGATGTCCAATGAGTCCTCTTATTAGATGACATTGTTACAAAGCACTTGGCTACTCAACAGTTTGAATGATGGCACCCAGATTCCAGCTGCACTTCTTTTACCTTTAGCTTCTTTAGTTGCTCTTGGTCATGTAGGCTAATCATAGCTTCTTCATGGGCCCAAGGCAATGACAATGTCGATACTCTTCTTGGCCACAAGTCCGGTTCTCATTATTCTGGAAAGATGTTTCCCATCGTTCTTGGAATCCTCTACTTAAGAATGCATCGAGATATTAGATATGTGCTCGTGGCATGAATTTATCTACTCTCTTTTAATACAGTTTGTGGGAGATTTTGCTAGTTGTGGGTTATTCAAGGAGAGACTAGAGGAATTGCAGAAAGTCAGATATGGGACCAGATGCACGGTATGAGCAACATTTGAATCCTATTCATGTAGCAGCGCAGCTCCGATTGTCAATGGAATACCTCAGCTCTAGTGGTGGCAGTCCACGCTCAGAAAAAGTTGCTGCAAGAGACAGGACATAACTCATCTACAAACAGGTTTGGATGGTCAAAACGAAGAGAGAGAGCAATTTTGAGTTGGGCCTTGTATCATGTGAAGCTGTTAGACATCAGTGATGGTAAAGAGAACCCAAATGCAAGAATCAATGGTGAAAACGCAATCAATGGTGAAAATAACGATAGTAATTTTTGGTGATCTGGTGTGCTAGAAATCGATGTTTTCTCCAGCAAACTGCATCTCATTCATCCTCAACATGCAAGAATTCCTATGGGCAAACCCACCATTTCTCCAACCTTCATACCCACTAGATTACCCCACTGTCACCATGCCCATCTCTCATCGTTCATACCTACCCAACCTAAATCTCATACCTATCCAACCTGTCCATCACTCATTCCACCATTCACTCCCCATGCACACCTTCCCATTTTTTCCTTTGGGTATGCCGCCCACATGTATGGCCACTTCGGTGCACACATGGCCAGTTTATGCTTGTTCCCAATCTTGGCATCTTTAATACTTGGCAGTCCCCCCACATTATGATGAGAGTTCTAGTTCTGTAATCCCCACATAGTTTGCCACTCAACCACTCCATCCCGGGTTCGCACACACGTGGGTTCAACTTGCATGGCCACTTTGCAATATTTAAAGTCACAACGCGTCTCATTCGGAGCTGGAAGAATGATGTAGCTCCTTTGCAGATTCGTACCAATAGAAACTATGCATGCATGTTCACCAAATTAATACCATATCTACCACCTATAGCTCCATCCTTCACACTTACCCAACCTGCAACCCCACTATTCATCTCCCACAAGTTCATTTCCATTATTTCTCGTGTGTATGCAACCTCCACATGACTTGTCCAAAACTCAACACCTTGGAAGAAGACATTTTTGATCCCCTTCTCCCAGCAATTTGCTTTCAGTTACGTAGGTGCTAATGAAGGTAGGTTAGTGCTGCCAGATGTAAATAGGCAGCGGACCAGTCGACGTACAACCATATCCTTGGTCAAAACAGTCGTCTGATCCTTCAGAGTTGAACAAGATGGACGCGACCGAGGTTGAGAATGGTCCACTCTGGTTTCTTTAGTGCTACCTGTTGTTAAGGCGCACATGGAATGGAGGCTTTATCTTGTAAATAACTTCAGAGTCGCCCTCGCCAATCTTACTTTTATGATCTCTCGAGGCTTGAAGATGATAGCCTTCAACTGAGGACTGGAAACCATCATGCCCAACATGCGTTATCTGGAAGGGACTCTCTCTCTCTCTCTCCAATCAGCTTTTCCCCAGAAATTTCATGGGTAATTTTCGAAGTCCAAAATCATAGAAATTGGAGGTCATTGCAGAAAATCCATCAGCAGAAGAGGTGAAAGGAAACGAAAACTGGTCTGGCTCCTTTCCAACTATTATGAAGATCATTAAGGATGGAGGAAAGAAGTGAAACACCGAATAGAATCCTACTTCAGACATAAACAAACCTGCACAATGACTGAAATCATGCAGTCCCCCTTTGGCACTCCTTGGACCCCACTCTTGCATGGTTTGCATGGCCACTTTTGGTATGTCATTCCCTAGCACGCAGGACCCGCTCCTTTGTCTCTACCCTTCCTGGCTTACCTTTAATTATGATGCATGAAAATATTAGGAACAATGCCTCTGATTCAGGACTGACAACATCTCTATTGGAAAATGTCCCATCTACATGAGAGGGATTGTCAAGTCGGCAAGAGGGGAAATTCAGAGAGGATGGCAGCTGCAATCACCAACCTCACAGTATGGTCCCAGTTGCACCCCGGGCCCACATGCATGATTCCAATTTGCATGGCGACCCTCCTATGCTCATTTTCAAAACCCATGTGCATTCATGTCTTTAAAAATTTATTTTCAAAAGGATCTTGTTGATTCCACAATTTTTCATCCTTAGGACCCAAAAATCCCATTTTCAATCAAATTTGTTGTCATTTTCTCTTCCGCAAACATTTTTCACAATTTTTTTCCTTGATTTTTAAATTGTTTTAAAATAAGCATGAATTAAATTCTATAATTCCAAATCATGGAATTTGTAGAATTAATTCATACAAAATCAATTGGGCTTTGATAGGAGTCCAACATCCATGATTTTATTTTGTTTAAAAATGATTTGAGTGAAATGCAATATTTGGCATTGATGGGTTCCGCTCCATTCTGTGACACATGTGATATAGTTTGTATTCATTACTGTGTACTAACTCCGTTTCATGATAGTGCATTATTGTTTGCTGTTAAGGTATGTTCTCACTCACTTTGTCTATTCTCTATGCATGATTGGCTTCCAATCTATGATCATTTTGGTATCCATTGATCTCCTAGTTAATTATTATGTTTGCTTCACCTTATGTAGTAGAGACCCAATTTTTAGAGACTTAGAGGAGTGTTAGTCTTTTAGCGTACCTTCCCGATAAGTAACCTGACCCTTGAACTCATATCTATTTTCACAAACCGTCCTTTTGTAGACCCTCCATTTTGTCCTACTAGCTCATGCCCCATTGTGTGTTCGTTTATCTAATCCCGTTGTGACTCTTGGCAACCTTATTTAGACTTAGGCTCACTTAGGCACCTTAGGCTCACTTAAGCGCCCTAGGCCCATTTAGGTATACTTGGCCCATTAGGCACCCTAGGCCCATCTAGGCACATCTGACCCACTTAGGCACTTTTCTAGGTTTAGTTTCACTTAAATTTGTTTTTTTTTTTTTTCTGTATTTATTTATTTTTATGATTAAGTAAGTTTTGATTTATTTTATCTTATTTCATTATTATTATTATTTATATTTTATTTATTCATTTTTTTTTGTGATTGCATGAAAATAATTTTTTATTTTTATTTTTGGTGGTTTGAGTTTGACACTTTTATTTTTATTATATGTTGCATTAGTTTAATTTCTTTTTTTTATTATTATTATTGAATATGGCTAATATTTATTTATTTATTTATTTATTTATGTATTATACCTTTTATCTATTTGTTCATATTTTCTTATTTACTTATTTAATCACTTCTTCAAAATTTAGTGAAACCAATGTTGACTTTTAATCACTTGAGTTGTTTCGACTTCAGATATGCATGAGATTGCCTAACTAATTTTTAATTCTTGTTCCTTTCATCCTCTTTTATTTGATTTATCTTCAATCTCCTAATTTTATTTTATTTCTTTCCTTTTATTTTTTTATTTTGCATGAGGGCCCCCAAGCTGCTATTGACTATCGAGGGAATACACGGACCTTTGAAGAAGAAAATTCAGCATGTATATAGACGGAAGGGAGGGTCATGTTCAGGCTGGTGAGTGGTCTTTCCATGTCGGTGGAGTCAACGAGAAAAAATGTTGAGCTATGGCGAGGGAACAGATGGCTTTGGAAAGATGGATAGGACAACACGTGGAGATGAGAGATCCAACATTCTGGAATGGAAGGTAAGAGGGTTGACTAGTTTTTTCTTTGGAAGGGAGGAATCACACTGGTCTGGAAAAAAAGATTAAGAGAGAAAAGAAAAGAAAAGGAAAGAAACGCACCATTAAGGGGAGGTTTGATGGATTACTGAAAAGATTAAGGGTGATCCGAAAGTGGGAAGGAGGACTTTGTCGTTGATTATTCCATTTCCAGAACATGGAGAGGTCTGACCGATGACAGAGAAAAGATTGAGGGTGATCCAAAAGTGGGAAGGAGGACTTTGCTATTGATTCTTCCATTTCCGGCGCATTGAGAGGTTTGACCAATGACAGAGAAAAGATTGAGGGTGATCTGAAAGTGGGAAGGAGGACTTCACTGCTATTGCTTCCATTTTCAGCACGCGGAGATGGAGAGGAAAGCACTAGGTAGGGTAAAAACAGGTGAGAGACGCACCCTGGAAAAAGAATTGTTTTTTTTTTTTTAGGAGAATAGTTGCATGAGTCTGGAGGTGAGAGACGCACCCTTGAAAAAGGATTTTTTTTTTTTTTTTTTTTAAGAGAACAGTCGCATGAGTCTGGAGGTGAGAGGTGCACCATTGGGAGGAGAACAACCGCATCAGTCTTGCGTTGAGAGGTGTACCATTGGGAGAAGAACAGCCGCATCAGTCTTGAGGTGAGAGGCGCACCATTGGAGGGAGAACAGTCACATCGGTTTTGAGGTGAGAGGCTCATCATTGAGGGGAGCACTAGGTGCACCAAAGAAAGGAAATCAAGAAAGGATGATTTTTTCTGAGCATGAGAAGGCAACCGCACCATGAAGCTTTTCTTTTAGAACAGTCCCACCATTCTTGGCATGAGGGAAACCATTGGCAAGCAAGCACAGGTGCAGTCGCACCCTTGAGGAAAAACAAAACCATTTCTTTTGGAGGTATAAGGTGCAACTGTTCCATTGGAAAGCAAGCATAGGTGCATCTGTACCCTTGAGGAGAAGCAACTTCTGGAGATGCAAGGTACAGCCGCACCCTCGAGGGAATTTCTAGAACAACCGCACCATTGAGAAAATTTTCGGAACAGCTGCATCATTGAAAGATAAGAGAAGGACCAACCGCACACATCCAGATTTGCTCCAAACACAGTAGTAGGTGTTCACTTGTTTGCTTTTCACCGCATCAGCCGCACACATCCGGACTGTTTCGATAGCATCACAGTCGGCTCACTTCTTTGATTTCCATGGGAGGCATCTTCAGCACCAAACTTAGCTGCCACTTTGGGAAGCCTATTGCCGGTACACCTATCCAGTTGGGTGAGCTTCTCTCTTCTTATATTTTTTTAATCCATCGATACAATATGCTAAAAGTTCTTTATGGATTTACTGTTATGCCATCATAAGTCATTGTTAAACTTGAGATCTATTTATCTATATGCTAACTATTTATCCATTTATTAACAAGATTTATGTTATAGGTAAGAGACATAGTTTTGAAATTTGTCTCAGATAGTCTTTCTTTAATTTAATTTTTGGTTTAAATAAAATTTGAGTTCGTTAAAATAGTTAATGTTAGGTGTTAAATATTTGATTTTAGGATTGCCATAATTGGTGTTAAAAATATTTTTAAATTTAGATTTCATTTTAGTAATGTAAATTTATTTGAAAATTTTGATTCCATGAGTTCATATTTTGTTTTAGTCATACTTATTTATTCATGTGTTATCTATTTATCCATTTGTTAATAAGATTGATTTTATAGTTTAGTTTTAAATTTTGTTTTAGATAGTTTTTCAATTTAATTTTACGTTTAAGTAAAATTTTAGTTTGTTAAAATAATTGACCTCATGTGTTAAATATTTGATTTTTAGATTTGCCTTAATTAGTGTTTAATTCATTTTGAGCTTAGATTTCATTTTAATAATGTAAATTATTTAGGAAGTTGATTCCATGAATTCATATTTTGTTTTTAGTTTGCTTTCATTTAATTTGATTCATTTTAATTATTTTAGGTGTTTTTATAATTTTAAGTTATTAATAAAATCAATTCTATATTTGAAGGTGCCTATGTTTAGTTTACTCTGATTTAGCTTCACTCATCTATTCATTTTAAGTATTTGCTATAATATTAGCTCATTAATAAAATTAATTCTATGATTGAAAATTCATGTTTGCCCTGATTTAATTTGGTCCATTTTAATCAGTCTAGATGCATTTGCCCTAGATCATTGCTAATTCTTGATTATTACTCTTAATTTACTTGTTTCTTGAAAATTAGTCATTAATTCTCGATGAGTATTTCGTTAGCTTATTTGGCCTGAGTTTGAATAGTTATTGCTTTGGTAGTCTATGGTAAAAATTACTTTTCAGAGGTCATCGAAAAATAGTTAAAATTGACCTCCATTCTCACCACTTTGGTTTGTTTGGTTGTCAAAATTTTCACTTTGTGAATTCGTTTTCTTCTATTTTACTCGATATTTTGTTTCTTATGTTTTCATTGTTTTCAAATGAATTTCTTTTATTTTAAAATAAAATACTTTTCTCAAAAGATCCCTTTGAAAATTCTATTTTAAAAATAATTCATTTAGAGTCCTTCAAATCAAAATCTCATTTTTTAAAAATAATATGCAACTATGTCTTGATCGGTTTACATCTTTCTCAATTTTCAATAAAAATTATCGTTTTGAATAAGACACAAATCCAGGCTTGTGGTCCCAAACAAATGGGATAATTTTAGGCTAAATTCATGCATATCAATTGGGGAATTGGTGAAACCCTTACATAAAATTTCCAAAACCCTTCTTTGCTACCAGTTTACACTTAGCCACTAACCCTTTAGATAAAATTCGTTTTAGCAACTTTAGAATGTTTTTAAAATTTTTCTAAAACTTGTATAACTTTCCTTACTTCTTGAACTTGAATTTAAAGTTTGGTTTGAGTTAGAAAACCATTATGGAATAGAAGATATAAATGAGTCTTTAGGGGGGCTCCGTTTTCACCCAATTTTGGACACCCAAGATCTTTTTTTGTAAAAATAAAATAGCAGACAGAATTTTTAAATTTGATTAAATGTTTTTCCTCAATTCTAGGCTTCTTGGAATTGATCTTAGATACATAAAATATTTAAAAAAAAATGTGCCTCTTTGAGGGAGATATGTTTTTTCAAAGTCGTTCCTACTATGCATGCTTGATTCTGGATATCTGATTAGCTTGAGTGTTTTAAAAGTATTTTTGAGTACTATCTGACCCTAGATTCTTTTTTTATGTGATATAGACACTTTGAACTCTGTGTGTGATTTTTTGTATAATTTATGTGATCATTTATTATTTTTAAAAAAATTAATTTATGCATATCACTTTTTCTTGTCTAATCTGGACTTTGTAGAATCCTTAGGTGTCTTTGCTACAATATGTCATTTGAATGAGTGTTTGGATTTCGGTATGTTGATCTAGATGTGTAGGAGTTGTTTCTTGAATTTTTTCATAATGAAATTCCACTCTAAGCCATTTTTTTAGAAATTGTTTTATGATGCTTCCTTTTTTAACTACATGCTGATGGTTTTATACTTTACTTGAAATTGTTATTATTTTTCAGAGTCATTTGATTTATCTTAGCTCAATGTTTGGATTTGGCATTTTATATTAGACATAATGGATATGTTATATAATTTATGCTTGTCCTAACCACTTTAGCATATTTGGAGGAATCTTATAAATTATGCATACTATCCAGGTACGCTCTCTATCACTTGCTTTTTTGAATTTTATGAACATGCATGTTGTTGTGACCCATATCCATGTCTAATTCCATTCTTGAGTGCTTAAATGTATGTTATATTTTTTTGGATAAAATGCATGTTGTGTACTATATTTCTATACTAACTCTGATGTCTTATGATAGCGTTTGAGAGGCAATCCAGATATGCATCATAACCTTCCTTTGTGATTGTGATTGGCTTTCTTGTTTGGCATGCTATTGTTTGAAATCGCCTAGCCTACCTAGGTATCTATAATTAACCAATCAATTGCCACATTTCCCTCAACTTAGTCAATAGAGACCTTTATAGGGCTTAGAGGGGTGCTACCTCCTAGAGGTACCTTCCCAATAAGTAATCTAATCCCTAGACCTAGACTCGGGTTTTTCAAAGACACGTTTTTCCAAAAATTATGGAGTCATTTTTAGGGTTTTATTTTTTCTTTTATTTTCCCTTTAAAATAAAATAAAATAAGTGGCAGCTCCGACTTTTCCAAAGCTAAATTTTTCACCAATAAAAGTGAGTCTCGCAGATCGAGTGGGGGCGCACGTGAAAAATGCGGGTCCACACCTTTCCAAATAAGGAGTCACACTTAGGGTTTTCTTTCTTATTTTGTTTTCTCTTTAAAAATAAAACAAAAATAAGTGGTGACTCCAAGTTTTTTTCTAAAAAAATAAATCTTTTTCAAATAAAAAAACGAGTTCTCCATCGAGTGGGAGCGCATGCACAAAATGCGGGGTCCATAGTTGCATTCCAATAGCCTAAATTTTTCATATTTGTAATATAATATTAAAGGGGAAAAAGAAAAAAAGAAAAAAAGAAAAAAAATAATTGAATCAATTGGAAAAGAATTCATCCTAACCATAAATTCAAAAATTGATAGCCATGAACTGCAACCTTTGACTCATTCTTTGCAACCATATCAATGCCGTTCCAGGCCAAGGCATTAGTTCTCAATATTTCCATTGTTCCTAAACTAATTAAGACATTGACCTTTTTTTTAAAATGTTTTTTAATAAAATGTTTAACAATTGAAAATTTATTTCTAAATTTATAACAATTTGTGAAGTGCAAATATGATGACATTTCTAGAAAATTAACTTTAATCTAATTTCATTAAATTAATTTTAATCTCTTAAATATATAATTATAATTTAAATTCTAAGATTTGAAGCTTTTTTTTTCTAAAAAAATTAAAGATAACTTAAAAATTTAATAGTTAAATTCAACTTATCTCCTCAAAAGATAATTTCTTATTAGCTCTTCATGAAGAGTTTTAAATTTATAAATACTATTTTAATTGTTATATTTAAAATTTAAAAAAAATACGTAATTTTTAAAAATCTTCTCATACTTACGCGTACCAACTCAAAGTCGATTCCTTGTGATTGAATAGAAAAATAAAATATTTTTATCCTAATTATAAATAATAAAACTTGTAAAATTTTTTATAAATGTTAATTGTTTATATTCTATATATTATATGTTAAAAGTATCACAAAGAAAGGAAGCTTGTGGACATGAATGGATGGAAGGTCTTGGTATCAAACTAGAAGGCATTAGGTCAGTTCCAATTTGGTAGTGGAACACGTAAAATAGACCCAACGAATAAAATTAGAAGGAAGTCTCCTAAAATGGTGAGGCTTCTTCTAGAGTCAGCTTTTCTTCAACCACCCTTATGTGGGGTCGGTGGACCCATTCTTAAACCTCCTAAAATCTTTTTTTTTTTTGTAGTGACATCTTTATTTTTAAATGTTTATTTTAACCAAAGTTTGCAAACAAATTTAAAAATCATGCTTGGTTATATATTTTTACTTTTTATTTGTTTTTAAAATTTGATAACACAAATAAAAAAACAAAGGATAATTTTTTTAAAAGGTTTTCAAATCAATTTTAAAATGAGAAATTTCACTCATGACTTAGGTGCTGTTAATTTGTTTTTTTGAATTAATTTTAAATAGAATTTAAAATTAAATAGTGCTTAATAATATTAAGTATTAAGTTGCTTGTTTTTGTAATATTTTATTTTTATTGAATATTAAGGAATAAAGAAAAATCAATACGTTACTTTTATCATTAAAAAAAAGTTAAATACTTTTACTTTTTTTATTCAGTTAAAAAAATTTTAAAAGGTTTTTTTTTTTTTTAAAAAAAAAAACAATCAATCTGAAATCTAAAAGCAAATTACATTCAATAACAAGTTTTAAAAAATAATTAAAAAAAATAAAATAACACAAACAAACACCACTTTACTTACATTTTTTTAAAGAGATTTTTGGCTAAAAAACTTCAAATGCTTCTCAAATAAGAAGAATGAGCTTTCTTCTTTATTCTCTAAAAAAAAATGACTGATTTAGGATAATATTACCTTTTTTTTTTTCTTTTTTTCTTTTTTCTCAAAATGACTTTTTTTCCTCATTCCCCAATCATTTCCTTCTCATTCTTCCAATGAATTTTCCAAGTTCTTTGGTAGTGAATTTAGGGGTGTAGTTCAAATCGAAGAAATGATAAAAATCGACCACAATTCTCTCATTTTTTTTCTTCTTCAAGATCTTTCATATTTTTCTTTATTTTTAGTTAGGGTTTTTTGTGATTGTTTTTACAATGGTTTTTTTTTCTTCTTATTTAGAGTTGGTTTTTGTTGAGATTTTGCTGTTTTTTGCGGTCTTCTTCAAGATCTTTCATTATCCTTTATATGTGTGTATGTGTATTTGGTTAGTGTTTTTTATGGTTGTTTTATATATTTTTTTTTTTATTGAGATTTTGTAGTTATTTTTTGTTAGCATTTTTTGCAATTGTATTGTTGGGATTTGGTTGTTTTTTTTTTCAATGTTCCACTAGGACTTTGGTTAAGGTTTTTTGGTGGGGATTTTTCTAGTGGGATTTTTGTTAGGATTTTTTGAGGTTGTCCTTTAGTGGTAGTTTTTACTATTTTTTGTGAATTGTTTTTGTAGTTTCATTTAAACTTCTAAAATGTGAAGATGAGATCGCATAATCCTTTTATTTAATGTTTAAGTCCATATGAATATTCTAATTAAGAACTTAATTATAATTAGGTTTTTTTTGTAGAATAAATGTTAAATGAACTCTAATTAAGTTTTTTTTTAAATAGAACTTAATAACAACAAAGTCTAGTTCATTATAATCAAGTTCTTTGTAGATGAAATGGAAAACTTGACCGTAGTTAAATTATTTGTAAATGAATTTGATTCTAGTTAAGTTTTTTTGTAAATCAAACTTGACTATTGTGTATTTATTTAATTTAGATAAACATCTAAAATGAAAGCAAGAATGAGTTATTTGAAAAATAAGATAGATATGAAAAGAAAATGATTTTTATAACAAACAAAATGAAGAAGGGTAAGAGTATCCAAAAAGAGTTATTTCTCTACAAAATTAAAGTGTGAAGGGCCATTTTTACAATTTGAGAGTTATTTTGAGTCATCTGCCCAAATAACCTTTATTTTATAAATTAAAAAAAAAAATTCATGAACCAATGTTAATGTCTCACATGTAATATTGAGAAATTATTTAAATTTGTAATATAGTTTCATATTGTCAAGGCCAAAGGGCTATAGATAAACGATGGTTCCAAACTTGGAACTTATTTATTTAAAATATATATATTATTAATTGATAATTAATCATGCTAGGCTTATTATGTTTATTTAATTTTTTGTTTCCCTAAAATAAATCTCTTACACTTTAACCATTTTATTTCATAGTTATTACTAGTTCTCAAACTCTTGAGCTAGGGTCCATGAGTGATGTGATTTAACAATACTCTTCCTAGAGGTGGTGATTGACCTCTTTGCCTATAGCACCTAGCACTAGTACTAAGGAGTATTGAAAGTGAACCTTGGCTATGCCTCTCCAAAGGTTAAGTTAGATCTTAATTGAATGAAGGTTGACAAGCATGGATTACCTATGACTTGAGATGAGAGATAGAGGTTGGGAGAGAGTTGAAAGCTAATTGAACTAGGGTGTTTGGGAAGAGACATAGTTTATGTTGCTACTCCATGGTAGGTTGACTAAAAGGGTTGAGATCAACTCTCTCTTCATGAAGAAACTATTAGTTGGGCAGACCTGTGTTAGGCATGATGTTTAATAGATTGTTAGGAATATATGCCTATTGTTGAGATGTGCCTTTGACAAAGTGTCCACTTCCCTATTGAGTCATTGGTGTAAGAGGTCAAGTAAGAAAGAGCAAAAGGAACTAGGCCCTAAATGCTTAGGTTAAGGCAAGTGATGCTTTTGAAAAGTTGTTTGTCGATTACTATTGTTTAAGATTTATGGCCTTGAAAAACACGATCTTGATTTATCAAGTTGAT
Source organism: Vitis riparia (assembly GCF_004353265.1). Classification (NCBI taxonomy): domain Eukaryota; kingdom Viridiplantae; phylum Streptophyta; class Magnoliopsida; order Vitales; family Vitaceae; genus Vitis; species Vitis riparia. The sequence continues at coordinate 21,677,587 of NC_048448.1, forward strand.
ATGTAAATTCTAACAATAATGCTTATAGTTTCTCTTTTGCCTAAGTAGTAGTGGATACTAGATAAGATGACTAAGTTTGGGTAGAATTACTCAAGTGATAAGTGTATGGACTCACGGTTAGTGTTGCATGCACCCAACTAGGCATCTAGATGCAAACATCAAGCATTCTTAGGCTTTAATGGCTAGGTATAAGGGGAATAGTCCCCAAATGCTTTAATGAACTAGGATGCAAAACCCTATAATAGGATATGATATGATTTATACTATATAAAGGGATCCACTTGCCCAAATTAAGTGCTAAGACCTTAGTTGCAAATCTAACATATATTTTGAGCATGAGGAAAAAAAAATAGAAATTACTAGAATCAATTTTAACCAAAGAATAGAAAGGGGTCAAATATGCCACAAAGAAATATTTAAAACTTAAGAAGCATGGAGAGATCAAAGCAAGGGAAAAATGAATAAGTCATGGGTTTGAAAGATGGGGAATGAATTGTTAAGACATTAAGTCTTGTTTATTTATTGGAAATTTTGTTCCAATTAATGTTTGGTCATAAAAGTCCTTTTAGATAATGACATTCTCTCCATTGAAGATCAAGGGTTGTTATTCATCCAACCAGGAAGTCATAGGTACATCTAAAAAGATTTGGCTTGTAGCATATAAGGCTTATTTGAGGTATAAAAAGATTCGGTATCATTTTTAAACTTAAAATAATTTTTCAAAAGGAAAGGGTCACTCAAGTGGTTAATCTCACTCAAGGAGTAAGGATTGCTTAAGTGGTTATTCCTACTCAAGTAGTCAACCCATACAAGCAGTAAGGATCGCTTAAGTAAAGTGTTAGCTCAAGTGGTCATGTCAGTCCTATCAAGTTTAAAAATGTATTTTGAATGAATTTCACTCAAACTCTAATTTGAAATTTTGGGATACTGAAACTCTTATGGCTTTTGCCTATAAATACCTTTCTTATAACCCCTTGTGGGTTAGAGATCAGAGATTAGAAAGATCATAGAGATCTTAAAAGATTGTTGAGAAACCTGTTATTCTTTAGAGGGACTCCTTGTGAGAAAAGCCTAATTGCCACACCATTCCCATTCTCTCATTCAAGGATTTGAATCTTTAAATTATAAATTGAAGATTGTAATCCTTTCAGAGAGATTCAAGGATTTACTATGGAGAAACAGGGAGTTGCTACGTCACGGACATGAATCAAGTTGTAGGTGTTGTAGAGTAAGTATTTCGGGTAAAGCATCCAGTTAAATCTATGAAACTTGACTTTGAATAGTGGATTTAGATTGGTAGGTCTTAGATCTCGTGATTTTTTATCTCCATAGTTTGTGGGGGTTTTCCATGTAAAAAAATTTGCACCTCATTGTCTATAGTTTTATATTTAATATTCTATTTGAATTGCCTAGACTAGATTAAATTGATTATCCCTAATATCTTGCAAGGTTTTCCTAAGAAGTACATATCTATTTATTCATACATATATTACTTGATTAGGTTGTTTGATTGGTTGGGATTGCTATTGAGGTTGTTATGGTGGTTATCTTAGTGGTTGTGGTTGTTATCATTATATCTAATTATTATTATCCATAACATTTCTCGGGATATTATTATTTGGATATTAAGAATTATATTATCTTTATCCCTAAACAATTGTAGGGTATCCCTAAAAGTTAAAAATCTTATTTTTGAATACCTAAAGATTTTAAGCATAATACATTTAATTATTTGGGATATCCCCAATATCCATTGGAGTAAGAAAAAGTTTGTTATCATTTACAAATATTAATTAAAATTGTAAATCACCCATTCATCCCCCCCTCCTCTGTGGGTGTTCCCTATCCCTCAAGGTGTTTTTTATTGGACTTTCAATTATTATTCAAGTGGTATTTAAGCACTACCCATTTTTTAATTGGTATCAGAGAAGGATAAAAAACTAATTATTTATCATTTTGATTAAAAATTCAATTTTTATTGTTTATATTGTTTAAAAATCAAATTTTTATTAATTATATAGGATAAAAATCAAACTTTGATTGATCTTGTAAGTCCGATATGGAGCAGTAAAAAAGTGGTGTTCCTTTGAATAGGTCAACCTATTTTGATAGGAGTAATTATTCCTATTGGAAAGCAAGAATCATGTTTTTCCTTACAATGCAAGGTGAAAGGGTATGAAATTCAATTGAATATGGTTGGGGACCACCACTAATCCTTGATGCTCAAGGAAGATCAGTAAGAGAACTTAAATCTAAATATGAATGGGACAAAGCTAACAATGAAAGTAGTGAAGCCAGTGCCAGGGCTTTATTTAGTATTTTTAATGGAGTTAGTCCAAATGAGTTTCGAAGGATTGCAAATTGAAAACGTGTAAAGGAAGCATGGGATATACTTCAAGTCACTCATGAAGATACATCTATTGTAAAGATTTCTAAATTATAAATGCTTACTACTATGTTGAAGAATATTATGATGCATGAAAATCGAACATTTTCTTTCTTTGATTCTGAATTAAGTGATATTGTAAATTCTTCATTCAACCTTGGAGAACCTATTCTAGATTCTAAGATAGTTAGGAAAATATTGAGATTTTTTCCAAAGAGATTTAGAACTAAAGTAATTGTCATAGAGGAGATCAAGGACATCAATTCCATGAGAGTTGATGAACTTGTAAGCTCCATTCAAACATATGAGATCATCCTACCTAGTTCCCAAAAGCCTAACGACTCTACCTTTAAGGTTTTTGAGAATGATGAGAAGGATATTTGTAGACTTTCCATTTTGTCTTCTTAGCATATGTGGCATTAGGTGCTTTCCTATACTTCTCTTTCAACTCGTAGTTATTCCTTGGTGGCCCATTGAAACTATATAATTTACTCCTTTTAAGTCACCTTTAGGGACCTTTTGTTGAGGAGCTCATATGAATCATCATTATGACCTCGGTTGCTTTTCGAGTTTAGGTTAGGTTTCACTTAAATCCATTTCCGCTCAATTCACCTAGGCACTTTTTAGGTTTAGATTTCACTTAGACGCCTTTTAGGCTTAGGTCATTTAGATTATTTGTTTTAGTGCACTTAATTTATTTTTGGTAAGTTAATTTTTGTTAAAGTGTTTTTAATATAAAATTTTTAGTGGTATGTACGTAAATAAAATTTTAGTAAGTTATTTTTTAAAGTGCTTTCAATATATTCTTGGTAAGTTATTTTTTATTTTTAAAAAAAATGTTTTAATATCAATTTTTTAATGGTATGTACATAAATATTTTTTTTGGTAAGTTATTTTTTAAAGGGTTTTCATAAAATATTTTAATGGCCATATGAAGAAATTCTAAGTTAATTTTAAAAAAAAATTAATACAATATTTACAATGGAAAGTGGAAAGTGGCTAAGTAATGGAATTTAAAGATGGGATTTTCAATTGAAAAACAATGAATTCAAATGGGTATTTGAAGATTTAGTGATTGTACATATGAGGCGGTGATTAAATAATTAAATGAAAATATGGTTTTGTGTATGATGTTTGGTGGACATATCTCTACTAGAGGGAGTTTCATCTTTATTAATGTGCTCCAAACCTCTTTTATCACCATGGGTTTTTCATTTATCAAGAATTTCATTAAACATTTTAGTTCTACAGTAAAAAAAATTTATTCACGGATGAAAAGGGCTTGTTATTTTTTATCTTTTGAGTGAGAGGAATATTCTTCTCAAGGAGAGAATGATGTTCAAATTCAAGAAACCTAACTTTCTTAAGCAAATTAGTCTTTTCAGCACTACGCACATCAATTTTGTTTTTATGAGCATCAAGGATATCATTATTTTTCATATAACTCTTAATTTGTCTTTCATGCTCAACAACAAGATTACTCAAGAATTCAGCCCTTTGTTCATTAGTAAACTCATCATCATCACTATCATGCACAAGTTCCATAAAAGCAATAAAAGCTAACAAGTCATTGGGATCATACCTTGCATCTTCAGAAGTTGTGGAAGCACTCTCTTCAGAATTAGTATTGCTTCATGTTGCTTGCATATACTTTTTGGCTTCTTTGGGGCTAGGACAATCTTAAGCATAATGTCCTAGACCTCCATTGTTAAAGCATTCAACTTTCTTACCTTTGGAGGAATCTTTTCTTTTCTTATTAGATGATTGTTCATTAGGTCTTTTTCTTTTTCTAGATTCTTGGTTCTTATAGAACCTTTTATTGAATTATATGACCTTTTTTTTTATCATTTTGGCCATATGGGACAATTCATCCTTAGTTATATCATATGGCATTTTAATATATTTTTTCTCATCATTAAAAGCCTTAAAAGTAACTTTTTAGGCTTTTAGGAACTAGGTAGAGTCATCTCATATGTTTGAATGGAGCCTACAAGTTCATCTCATGGATTCAATGCCCTTGCTCTCCTCTATGGCAATTACTTTAGTTCTAAATTTCTTTGGAAGAGATCCCAATATTTTCCTAACTACCTTAGAATTAGGAATAAGTTCTCCAAGGTTAAACAAAGAATTTACAATATCACTTAATTTAGAATAAAAAGAAGAAAAAGTTTGATTTCCATGCATCATAATATTTTCAAACCTAGTAGCAAGCATTTATAATTTATAAATCTTTATAGAGGATGTACCTTCACGAGTGACTTGAAGAATATCCCATGCTTCATTTGCACGTCTGCAATTTGCTATGCTACAAAACCTTTCTGGATAAACCCCATTAAAAATATTAAATAAAGCTTTAGCATTGGCTTCACTACGTTGATTATTGGATTTGTCTCATTTTTTTTAGGTTTAAGTTCACCTATTGATCTTCCTTGAGTATCAAGGATTAATGGTGGTCCCCAACCATATTCAATTGAGTTTCACACCCTTTCACCTTACATTTTGAGGAAAAACATCATTTGTGCTTTCCAATAGGAGTAATTATTCCCATCAAAATAGGGTGGACTATTCAAAGGAGCACCACTTTTTTATTGTTCCATATTAGACTTACAGGATCAATAAAATTTTGATTTTTATCCTATGTGATTAATAAAAATTTGATTTTTAAACTATCTAATCAATAAAAATTGGATTTTTAATCAATAGGATAAAGAATTGGTTATTTATTCCACTATGATACCAATTGAAAATGGGTATTGCTTTAATATCACTTGAATAACAACCGAAAGTCCAATAATGAACATCCAAAGGTGGGATGAATAGGTGATTTAAAAATTTAAATAAAGATTTATATGTTATATCAAATTTTTTTACCTCTAAGAAATTTTCAAGTTTATCCTGGATATTAAAAAATGAGTTCACCCCAAATTTAGAATGGTAAAACTTGATTTTTTATGATTAATTGATATCCAAAGATTATTTGGGATAAAACAAATTAATTATTAATATCCAAAGGATATCCTGATAGATGTTAGGGATAATAATAATTAGTTATAAGGATAACAACCCTAACAACCTCAAAAGCAATCCCAACAAATCAATCAAACTTAATCACATAAAATCTAAGCAGAAATATATAGATATGAACCTTTTATGAAAACCCTACAAACATAATATCAAATATAAAAGATATAGACAATGAGGTATAAGATTTTTACATGAAAACCCCGCACAAACTATGGAGAAAAAAAAACCACAAGGTCTAAGACCTACCAATTTAAATCTACTATTCAAAATCAAGTTACATAGCTTTACTTGACTGTTTTACCTTAAAAACTTACTCTTCAACACTTATAACTTGATCCACATTCATGACGTAGCAACTTCATATTGCTCCCTAGTAGATCATTTTTCCACTTCAAAGGGATTAAGGTCTTCAACTCACGATTTAAAGATTCAATCATTGAATGAGAAATCATGAATGATATAGCAATTTAGGCTTTCTCTCAAGAAGTCCCTCTTTTTAAGAATGAGAGGTTTCTAATCTCTAAGATCTTTTCAATCTTCAATCCCTAACCCTTAAGGGGTTATTAAGGAGGTATTTATAGCCTAAAGAGTTTCAGTATCTTAAGTTTTCAAACTAGAGTTCAAGTGAAATTCATCCAAAATTTGTGTTTAAACTCGATAGGACTATCATTACTGCTTAACCAGACTTAGACTACTTGAGCGGTCCTTTTCACTTAAACAAGTCATTATCTAAAAAGACTTTTATGATCAAACATAAAATGGAACAAAATTGCCAACATATAAATAAGACTAAATGTCCTAACAAAAAGTATTAGGACTTTCCTTATCTACTCATTTTGAGTGAAGAGACTTCAAATAGGTGAAGTACTTGAAGGAATTGTGAGTGCCCATTGGAGTCCATGAATCCAAATACAAAGCTTGAAGGCATAGGTTGAAGGCCTTTGATAGTGGAACCCTCCCTTGCTTAGGAGATTAAAAAGAGTGGATATAGGTGGATTTTGAAATCACTATAAAAGAGTTTGAATATATTTTCTCTTTATCTTTTACTTAATTATTGTCTTACTTAATATCTCTTATTCTTTTTGTTATTAATTGGTTATTTTTAAAAAAATAAAAATAAAAATGTAACACCTAATTCATCCCCTCCCACTCTTTCCCCCCCTTTAGTGATTTGCTTAATCAAATTGGCCATTTTTCACCATTATTATCGGATACATATGTGTTATGGAGAATGGTAGCTATGACTAGTAGTTGGAAAATGAATTTTCAAGAAGGTAGATGGGTTGGTGGTGAAGATGATGAAAGGTTGAAGAGGATATGGCATTAGGTACAAATGTGGTGAGCCATTGTTTGCGATGGTGGTTTTCTTCCTTTTTAAATATGGGTATTTTTTTTTTTTTTTTTTTTTTTTTTTTTTCAGAGTTGCAATGGTGCTTGACTAGGTGAGGGTCTGAGATTTTTTTTCATTTTTTTTTTTTCCCAAACAACACTCCACACAACTCCATCTATGTCATCTCTACTACAAAAATACAACATGCTATTGCAACACATTTAATGTGCTTCATCATGCCATGAGTTTTATATTATTTAAAATTTAGAAATTAAAAAATTAGATTAAAAAAAAATTCAAAATTTATGATTTTTGTATTATTTAAAATTGGGATAATCATGCTTTGGTACATCACCAACAAAAAAAATATGGTTTTTAGAACTTTGCTTTTACTTTTTCAATTTTAATGTAAAATGGAAAAAAAAAATTACCAATTCATGCAATCCAATAGTGCTTATGAATTTGTTCCAAAATTACCCTCAAAAGTTGAGGCAAGTACACTTACCACATTAAATGTTGTTGTCAAGTACACCAATCACTTTTTTTTTTCTCTTACATAAACTACCTCACACATCTCACCTTTTGCCACGTTTCTACATTTTACTTTTTCCTTTTATCATTTTTTTTTCTTTCTTACCACCATATCCTATTTTTCTATCTTTCATTTGACATTTCTTTTAATATGCTAATGTATTATCTCATAAAACTTCTTCAATTTTAATTTTTTTCACTCTCTAATCTCCCCATATTTATTGATTTTAATTATTTTTTGGACAGATTAACTCTAAATTAATAATATATATAATAAATAGTTACTATAAAAAATTAAATAAAGACATAAATATATGTAATGGACAAAAATGAAAATATTATTCCACAAATAATATACTTGATGATTTTAAATATTAATTATAGTAATACAATTGATAAACCAAGGATTAAATTTTAAAATTATATTTTATTATTTACAGGTTTACACTACTACAAAAATAATTTATGGTGTCACTATTTATGGTGTCACTTTTAAAATAATGACACCATAAGGTTTATAATTAATAAATGTGACACATCATATTAAAAATCTTCAATTGCGGTAGTTAGATGATGTTAGTTTTATATTAATAGTGTCATTTTTCGGGAAGTGACATCATATAAAATAATTTTTTTAAAATATTATAACTTAATGAGCCTACTTGAGCCCACTTTTAGAATTAATAATGAGGACCAATATATAAAAAGCCCATTGTTTCCACATGATACCCACAATCCAAAAAATCTCAATATACAAACCCTATATATAATAAAAATCATAATCTTCTTCTACCTTTTCTCTCACCCATAGTCAACACGCTCACAATCGACATTCTTCTCTTTGTGGACTCCCAGGTAAGCCAAAATTTCTTAGATCTATCATCTTTTTTCTTTTATTAATGTCATTATATTGATTGTTTCAACATTTTTGTATTACGGTTTTTATGAACTGCGTTTTTTTGAGTTGTAGGGAAGAAAAACTTAGGTTTAAAGTTCTAGCATAGAAGAAAAAACCTGTAAATTAATTGATTTTTTAATCTGAACCAAACACACAATCAACTCCATAAAAACAAGTGGAAAACAAGAAAAAAGGAATGGTTTTTAATATGTATTTGTGTGAGAACGATAGGTATAGATTTTTTTTGAGATATACTACCACATAATCTTCATCCCTTCTCAAAAACGAGAGAGAGAGAGAGAGAAAAAAAAAAAGAATGATTTGAGTAGACACATCTTGGCATCGGGATGGCTTGAGCAAGGTGTAGTCTCCTACAATAGGAAGCATGGTGAACTGATGCATCACATGAGCAAGACTCCTATTGCATGAGACATACTCCTATCACATGAGACTTCTAGTCAAAGTGGGAGATTGAGACCTGCAGGAAGAGAAAGGGACTCTTGACATGATAAGACTCCTAATCGGGATAGGAAACTAAATCTTCATGCATAAGGAGATAGAGAGATGTGGCATGAGAGTTTTAGATTCAGTAGGACTTGGAGTCCTACTCAAATTTGTCATCTGTTGAGCTTGAGTTAGACTTAGACTAGGACTCAAAAGTTAGTCTCCTAGTAGGATTAGGACTGCTTGGTGCAACCTTTATAAAAGGAGGGCGTGACCTTCTAAAAAGCAAGTGAACTACCTAGTAGGAGTCTTTACAGAGAGCCTCTTGTATTCTGTTGGAAATCAATAAGTTACAAGTTGGGGAGAGGCCCGTAATCTGTGTGTGTACCTTGTGGTTTGGAGGAAGGCTGGTCTAGTGTGTGTTTAGGCGCTACATAAACACAAAAAATTATACCCAGAATTTATGTGTGTGTGACATTTAGCAACAACACATGGTGTCATTGTTTCAGCACATGGTGTCATTGTTTCAGCACTCTATCTCTCACACACACTCACTCGCTCGCTCTCTCTCTCTCAAACTTTATGCTCTTGCCTTTTACAAACCCCACTATACTGCTTAGATTTATCTTGTTCTTGGAAGGTAGGTGGGGAGAAACCCTATGGAAACATGGGCACTACCTTGCTTTCCTTTTCATATAGTTCCAAGGGAACATAGCCAACAGAATCTTATGGAGCAGCCCTACTATTTATATGGTGGGTCAACCACATCACCTCAGTGACCGTCTTTCTTTTCATGTCTTCAATCTCCATGACTCAAAATCTTATGGTTTTGATTTGTTGACTGAATTAAATTCCAATTCAAGATTACTAGTATTAAAATAACCAAACCTTTTCACAAATATTTAGGGTGGTTGTGAAAAGAAGTATGTGTAGCTACATTATTGGACCCAATAGGACGCTCTAAAAATGGTACCTTACGTGATAGGAAGGCCCCTTCAAAAGTCATATTACTTGTACCACCAAGACACCACCACCAAGTATTTATCCATATCTTAATCCATGTGTGCATGGAGATGAACATAAATATATATAGAAAAGATAAATGTTAGAAGACAAGTCTCCACAAAGAGACAAAAATATAGAAGGCTTCGGTCAACCAATCCCGCTATGCGTGGCAAATGTTTCAGCGGACTGCATAGGATTGAACAGCCTTTGCTAGAGGGAAGATCAATCTATGGGTGTGAGTGAAGGGAGAATTGGAGAAGTATTGGAACAGGCGGGTCACCTCAGTTGACTATGAAACATGGCATTAGTCAACGCAAATCTTGGCATTCGATCTCTACATCGGTGCTGAATATTGTTGAAGGGAAACACATGGCCAGCTACATTGGTTCTAGACAACAAAGGCAGCAACAATTAACCTGAAATTGAAAAATTATTGGTCCAACTTAGAAAGATATATTTTATTTATGTGTGGAGATCTTGAACAGCTCAAGTCAACCCCACCAAGTTAGCAAGAAAGTAAGGGTTGGATTATGTTCCTCATGTGAGGCCTAGGCTCTCGGCTTTCCTTAAGAGCTAGGTTAGGCTTGGCTTGTTTCATACTAATTACTAGTTATTCTTTAAAAAATAAAATTTATATATAAAACATATCTATAAGGATGCTAATTGACTAAATTTGAAACCTGGCTTAATGTATTTATACAAAGCCTTTGGGTCACAACAAAATTAGCCATAAAATAAAAATGATGAATTATAGTTTGTGTGCTTAATTGCTTATAATTGATCCAAAGGAAAATTGGGTATATGTAACTAAAAGTTACGTTAGCAACAGTTGAGTGATTACTACCAAAAAGTGCTATTTTGTAGACCTAACCAAATGGTTTTAAGCACCTTTGTGTAGTAATCATATTCATTTAACCCAATTAATTCATTAAGGTCCTTAGTAATTGGTTTTAACCATTTTGTGGCAAGTTTACATGTTTTTATCAGCTTATGAATCAATTCAAGCATGCCAAATGATGGAGGAGCTAATTAGACAAGTTAAAGCAAGGATTTTGGAAGTTTACAGGCTTGAATTTCAAGTGGAAACACGAGCACAAGCAAAGAGAATGCAAAGAGGAAAAACAAGCAAAGTGAAGAGGAAAACAGAGGACAGCAGCTGCAGTCTTCTTTCGAACTTTTGGAGCACTTCCCGAAGTCCATTTTCTACATGCTACATACCATTTCAAAGCTCAGGAAGTCAAGAATCCAACGCTTCAAACCGTGTACAATTTGGAGCTGAAATGAGGAAGATATGGCCTTCGGAAGACAACTGCATCAAATCTTGTGAAAATTTCGCAAGGTGAATTTCTCCTTGCGAAATTTCGCAAGGAGGATTTAGGCACATTGCGAAAATGCCGAATTTCCTCTGTTTCTCCATGCACGCACCACCGACTTCCCATATTTTTTAGCTTGATATTTTCTCATGTAAATTCCTTTTGTAACCTTGTAATCAACCAATGAAAAGGTTGCTTTTGTATTAGCTTTTGTAATTTAGCTTGTTATTGTCTTTAAATAGAGGTGAAGAGCCTTAGACAAAAAAAAGTTTTGTAACCCGTAACCTTAGAAATTATAAGAGCTCTTTTGTTCAAAAGCTTCTTTTCTCCTTTCTTTCTCATTTTCTTAGTAGCCAAACATCCTTGGAGGATGAAATCCCCAAGGATGAGAGGCTAAAACTTTTAGTTTCTTGAAGTAATGGATGCCATGTGAAGCTCCCGTGTTAGGATGGAGATTTCCAAGCCATAAATGTAAGTAGCCAAGCATCATAAATGTTTTCATTCAAAGTAAAGCTTTTAATCCCTCTGATTTGCTTTGAATGGCCAATACTTGATAACCTTTTGGTCTCAGTGGATTCTTATTGTTAGATCCACTGACGTTCATTAGTTATCTCCTACGAGCCATTGTATTGCAAGTGGAGGAGATGTCCTATATCAATAAAAGAGCATTTATGAGGTTCAGCTACCCTTTTTGTAAGTTTTCAAGGACTAAAACTTAGTTGTTAAACTCATACCGTTCGGGAAGTAAGCATCACCTTAGTTGCTTCCCCAACTCGAGGTGAAAAGTCCCAAAATCTCCATTTTTACACTGTGAGTTAAGCATGGCTATCCAAAGCTTTGAGAAACTTCTTTTTCCATCTTTTAACCTATTTTCATGTTAGTTTAGTTTACAACACCTTCATCTTTTTATGTTTTCATCTTAACCTAATTTTTATTAAGAAAAGTTCACTCCATCCTCCGAACTTCACCAGTTAAAGTAAAAACCCATCCCAGTGTTCGATCCTAGAGCCACTATACTATAGTAGCTTTGCTACTTTAGTGTAAGGACGTTAGGTATAAATTTTGTTGATACCCTTACATGCCAAGCTACCAAGAGTCGGGTTATCATTGAGTGTATGTCATGTGCTTGCTATTGCTTGCTTAGGTTCTTTGTGTACCAAGAGAATACACACAGCAAAATTAATTATTAAGTTCTTGGTCACTTAATGCCCATTTCAGCCTCATCTGAGCAAATTCATTTCAGCCTCTTGTTGCCCATTTTAGACTTTGTTCAGACATGAAATAATGATTGACATTTTCATGAAATCTTGCTACTCTAGATTAGATTCTTGGTCACTCATATGGCATGATCTAAGTGGAAAATAAGGTGGTGCTTGCTTCACATGTGCCTGAGAAAATGGCAGGCACCTTCATCCTAGGGGCTGCATATTTAGAATTTTGGTATAAGCTCTCTCCCCTGATCAAAGCCTCAAAAGTCTGATGCTTAGAGTCCAAAATATTGACAAAAGCCACAACAAGCTATCCTCATTAATACGCTGTGTTGATGACTTCCCTTTTCCTTTAATGGCTGTTTTTTTATATGGAATCCCATTGACTGCAGTACATCTCCAGTTTTATGCTTGTTGCTTGCAATGGAGAGTAGAAAGTGACAAGCTCATCACGTAAAGAAAAATTCTCCAACTCAAATCCATCTTTTCCCTTATTTGCCAAGCTTTACTTTATTCCTAAAACAAAAATAAATAAATAAATAAATAATACAGAAAACTACAAACCAGAAACCATCATAGGGACTGCTTAGATTTTATTTAGGAAGTGCTTTTAAAAACAAATTTGAAAACCGTTCTTAAGAATAATTCTCTATCGTTTTATAGGAAAAAAGTGAACCTTATATGTTCTTAACTCTATATAAATAGGATGAAGGAAGGAATTTTTGGAGTGTTACCAAGACTGCCACATTTTGAACTATAAAACCCACACACATAAAAATAGTAAAATAAAGATGTGGATTTAAAAATAAGTTAATTGTTTTTATTTATTACTTAAAAATTGTTTTTTTTTTTTACTTTAAATCATATCATTAATTAATTTTATTAAATATATTTAATTTATTTAATAACGTAAATTAAATTATTAAATGATTTTAAGTTATTAATTAATTTATTTATTTATATATTTATTAATTTCCCAATTCTCGCAGTATCCTGGAGTAGAACATCAATAGATTTTTTTCTTTTCTTTTTTTATTTTGGGATTCTGCGTCAGTAGATGACCAGCACTTCATGCAACCCATCATTTTCTATACCACCCATTTAAGAAAACCAAAATTGATAATGCTACTGAGTCAACTATTTTGTTTTGATTCTCTGACAACACATAAACAATCATTTTAGTGGGAGAGAATGAAAATTGTTGACCTGATTCAACAAAAAGACATTATGAAATGCGAAGTTGTTGACAATTATCAAATTGACTGGCTAGAAAAACACATTAACGACAAGGACTACTGTACAGAAAGAAAAACATTGGGGACCGTTCCATAATCATATGCTTTTTTATTGTTTTCTGAGGAACAATTCTCAGTGTTTGAATATATATATTCTTCTATTGCTTTCTGCTTGAGAAGTCTGCACAGTTGAAGTTTTTCTTTGCAAGATTGGGTACTAGAAATCTCTCACTATTTGGTGTTAGTTCTACAATCTTGCTTGCTGTTTAGTTCTTGATTTATAGTATTATTTATTATAACGATTTTCTGTGGTGGGTGCTTGAAATTTCCCATTTTTTATGTTAGTTTCTGCTTTGTCTTTGTCTACAGTTCTGGTTCTGAGAAAATTTCTGCTTGACTGCAATTTTATTGGTCATCCCATTATCTTTGTTGGTGTTGTTGTGATTTCTTTGAAAAAATATGCATTTTAGTAGTATTTGCAAAGATGGGTAGAAGAAATTTCTCACTTGTTTATTTATTTATTTTCTGTTTATGCTCTTTATTCCTGATTTTGAGAAACATTTATATGCTTGGCAATATGACCAAGTACCCTTTGTATTTTCTTAGTTTTGTGGTGATTACCTTTGAGAAATGCAGCGTTGGAGTGTTTCGTAACTCAGGTACAAGAAATTTATTTGTTTCCAAATAATTATGGTGTTTGATTCTTAGCCTCTGCTGCTGATTCTGCTGGGTTTTTTTTTTTTTATTCTTTGTCATATGGAAATTTGGTTTTGTTTGTAATATTTTTTTAAATCCATTTGTCTGATCGGAAAGTCTCTGCTTTTCTCCTTCTCCACACACACATTTTTCCTAACTCATAACTAATCCATCTCATCATTTTAGGCTTAAGTTATTGTACTTTGTTGCACATACTAAAGCAAAAGAAAAGTTTGCTGAACATTTGAATTTGTTTCGGGTATACACCCCCATGTATACCAATGACATGTATTCTGTATTTTATGTAAGATGCCTATATATATATATGTTACCCCAGTCTTTATGTCCATGTTGGCTTTACCCCATGGATAAGGTCTTAGAGCAAGGTTGAATCAAGAGGGGGGAAATGCAAACATAGAAGAAGAAAAGGTCTGTAATATTAATGTTTTCACACTGCAATCCACTTGCAGTCTCGGAAACATATCTAACAGATCAACATTTTGCCTTATCGATTGTTTACACATTTGTTTGAGTTGGATTGAATCACCGGATGATGTGCACCTCCAGCAATAAATTAATTTAACAATTCCAGATGAAGCATAATACTAATGTATATTATTTCACAAACTTTTGACAACTATTTTGTGTACTAATGCATATTAAGTTTTGTTCTTGCCTATTTAAGTTACATTTAGTTATTTAAATATATCCAATATTATGTTGAAAAAAGATGTACTTACTTAAATTTTTTGTTCTTAATATTAACAAGTTTTGTCGTTCTCTTGTATAGGATATATATTCCATTGTTTTAATTGAAATGGAAAATCGAGATTGGATGTCAAAAGATAGAAGGTCAGTTGAGTATGATGAAGGAGTTGAAAACTTTATCAATTTCGCATTAGCACATTCAACCAACCATACCTCTATAAAATGCCCATGCTTACGTTGTGGAAATATGTTATGTCAAACTCCTCAAGTCATTAGAGAGCATTTGTTCTTTAATGGAATAGATCTCAGTTATCGAGTATGGTATTGGCATGGAGAAAAGGGTCCTAGTGGAGGATTTTCAAATGTCTCACAACAACGTTATGACAAATGCGAGTATAATGATGTTGCTAATACAATAGATATGGTTAATGCTGCACAAGTTAATTGTATGAATGATCCCCAAGTGTTTGGAAGGTTACTTGAAGATGCAGAAAAGCCTTTATATCCTAGATGCATGAAATACACAAAGTTGTCAGCATTGGTAAAACTTTACAACTTAAAAGCACGTCATGGTTGGTCTGACAAAGGATTCTCAGAATTGCTTCAGTTGCTTGGAGATATGTTGCCATTTAATAATGAGATGCCACTGTCCATGTATGAAGCTAAAAAGACTTTTAGTGCTCTTGGTATGGAATATCAAAAAATACATGCATGTCCTAATGATTGTATTTTGTATAGAAACCAGTATAAGGATGCTATTGCATGCCCAACTTGTGGAAAGTCAAGGTGGAAAATAAACAATGAGGGGGGGAAGATTAAGAAGGGGGTTCCTGCAAAGGTTTTGTGGTATTTCCCACCAATCCCTAGATTCAAAAGGATGTTCCAATCCTCAGAAACCGCTAAACATCTTATGTGGCATGCCAAGGATAAAGAATGTGATGGTAAACTACGCCACCCATCAGACTCCTCAGCTTGGAAACTAGTTGACCATATGTGGCCTGATTTTGCTTCTGAACCGCGAAACCTTAGACTAGCACTCTCAACAGATGGTATAAATCCTCATAAGTCTATGAGCAGTAGACATAGTTGTTGGCCTGTTATAATGGTCATATACAACCTTCCTCCTTGGTTGTGCATGAAAAGGAAGTTTATGATGCTATCATTATTGATCTCAGGACCACGACAACCTGGTAAAAATATAGATGTTTACTTGAGTCCATTCCTTAAAACTTTGTGGGAAAAAGGAGTTGAGACTTATGATGCACACTTGCGTGAGGTTTTTACTTTAAAGGCCATCCTTTTATGGACAATCAATGATTTTCCTGCATATGGAAACTTAGCTGGTTGCACTGTGAAAGGATATTATGCATGTCCAATATGTGGAGAAGCAACATATTCCAAAAGATTAAAGCATGGTAGGAAAAACTCGTATATGGGTCACCGACGATTTCTACCACGTAACCATCCCTATCGGAGACAAAAGAAGGCATTCAATGGTGAACAAGATTTTAGGATTCCTCCTAAAATTTTGAGTGGGGAAGAAATACTTGAAAAAGTTGATCTCATTCCTATTTCTTGGGGAAAAATGAAGATAAAATCTCTTGAATCTGATGTGAACACAAATTGTTGGAAAAAAAAGTCCATATTTTTTAAGTTAGAATATTGGAAATATCTTCATGTCTGTCACAACTTGGATGTTATGCACATTGAAAAGAATGTCTGTGAGAGTATTATTGGTACTTTGTTTAACATCCCAGGGAAAACAAAGGATGGACTTAATGCTCGACTTGACCTAGTTGAAATGGGTTTAAGGTCTGAACTTTTCCCAAGAGTTGACTTGAAAAAGACCTACCTTCCCCCTGCATGTTTTTCACTATCTAGAAATGAGAAAAAATTAGTTTGTCAAACGTTGTCTAATTTGAAGGTCCCTGAGGGGTATTGCTCAAATTTTAGAAATCTTGTCTCCTTAGAGGAATTGAAGTTGTTTGGTCTAAAATCTCATGACTATCATGCACTTATGCAACAACTGTTGCCAGTGGCATTACGTTCTGTTTTGCCAAAGCATGTGAGATATACTATATCAAGATTGTGTATCTTCTTCAATAAATTATGTACAAAAGTGGTTGATGTGCCAAAATTGAATGAAGTACATAATGAGTTAGTGGTCACGTTGTGTTTACTTGAAAAGTATTTTCCACCTTCATTTTTTGATATTATGCTTCATTTAACAGTGCATTTGATAAGGGAGGTGCGACAAATAATATACTTGATGATTTTAAATATTAATTATAGTAATTCAATTGATAAATCAAGGATTAAATTTAAAAATTATATTTTATTATTTATAGGTTTATGATATAAGATTTTTTTTATATTAATGCTAAATAAAAGATTTATTTATTTTGTAAATCATATCACATGTAAAAATAAAAATATATTTGTAATACTATTTTATTATTTATATTATTTTTATTTTTATTTTAAATTTATCATATCAAAATCATAGTAAGTGATTATGCTTTTTTTTCCTTATGGTTTTAACTTGATCATGGATCTAATTTTTTGTTTCATTAAAATTTTTAATTTTTAATTAAAATAAAATATAAAAGAAAATATATTTTTTCATTAAAAAAATTGTAGTTAACCTTGTAACGCCCAAGCATTTTCTTTTAAGGGTAATTTAGGAAATTACTAATAATAATTAATTTAGTTAATTAATTAATTTAATAAAAAGGAAGAAGGGTAAAAGGGTAATTTTACGAATAAATACCCTAGGTATAAATTAGAAATTTTATTCTTTCCATTCTTTTCTGAATAGAGTTCCTGTTCGCAGAATTCCAGAGAACGTAGGTTGGAGTCAAATTTCAGGGTTGAAGAACAGATCTCTATAGATAAGAATCTAACCCCTAGTTTAATATTTTAGATTCATTGATTAATTTCAAACACATTAGATATATTTTTTTTGGAAAACCCCAAATCTAGATTAGGGTTAGATTATTTTTTAAAATTCGTTTTAATATCAAAATAATAAAAATTTAAGATTTTGATTTTATTGTTGGAATTTAGGAGATCTTAAATTTTATTAGATGAAAAAAAAAATTCCTTGGAAAGTTTTGATTTTATGTTAGGGTTAATTAAAAAAAAAAAAGGGAACGCTTGTCCACAACACTGGAAGGAAAGAAGGAAAAAAAAAAAAAAAACAAAAGGTGCGTGTGCCAGGAAGCCCTTATATATATATATATATAAAATGGATGGCAATGGAAAAACAAAACACAGGTGGGGCGCGGCAGTGCTATGGAGGCTTTTATATATATATATATAATGAATCATCATTAGGCAAAAAAAAAAAAAAAAACACAACTTGCTTTTTGGTGTGTACCCGAGATGAGTAATGGTTGGGTGACTATTGAATTGGATAATTAAAAAAAAAAAAAGAGTAATAATAATATTTAGTTTTAGATTAATAAATAAGATAATAGTAATAATGGTCTTTTCGTAATAAATAGAATGAGAGATTTGGCAATATATATATATATATTATATATATAGAATTTTATAATGAAATAAAATTGTAATTTAATTAAATTAGTAATGTGTTATTAGAAACAAATTGAGAATTTATTAATTTTAATTAAATAAGGAATAGAGTAATTAAATTATTACTTTGTTAATCAGAAATATTAATCTTAACATTTAGAAATTTTTAGGATTATCAGATTTATATTTTGAGGTAAATAGTAATAGTGGTCTTTTTATTGTGTTAGGTGAGGAGTAGACTTTTCAGGGTATTTTTTCCTTCAAGTCTTTGCATATTTTGAGGTAAGGGAAGTTAATGCAATATTTATAAAATTAAATTATTTTATATGTTATTTTGAATTGTGGAAAAGAAAATGATATTTTGTTACCATGCATGGATCAAATTGTTTTGCACTAAATATTATGTTGGAATATTTTGTTTATTTATGACACAAAATATGGAGATATTATGTTGTGTAAATTTGAATACTTGAACAAAAACATCACTCTGGTTTATTTGGCCCTTGTCAACGGGATATAATAGTTGACTATTCGGCCCTGTCAACGGGATATAATAGTTGACCTTTACATTTCATGGTGGGAATGTAATTGATTTGGACCCAGCCTCTAGGGGTTTGGTTAGAGGTTACTAGTACTAGTAGTGTTTGGTTCCTTCCACCAGGAACAATTTGAGGGTAGCCACCCATTTGAAAAGTCCCACCTAACTGGGCATTTGATATTTGATAACCAGAGTAATGAAAATTGAATGATTTGATTGAATCTTATGTGAAAGTGTTTGAATTTGATATGAAAATGGTTGGTTGAATTTTGAATATATTAGTATTGTTGAAACTCTGATATTTGATGAAAAAAAAAATGATATCTCCTATTTGAAATGAAAATATTTGATCCATGAATTGCATTAATATTCCTTATTGGGCTGTGAGCTCATTCCCAATTGTTGAAAATTTTTCAGGTACTCTTAGTTCGGGTGAGGAGTGATGGCTAGGCTGAGGAATAGTCATCATTAGAATTTGACTTAGGATTTTATGTTGGATTTTGTTTTAACTGTTAGTTATGTTCATTTGGATCATTTGATATTTGGAAGTTATTTGGAAATTGAATTTGAGGATTTTAGATTTTGTTCTGCTACTCTGAACAGGTATTTGGTAATTGGTAACATCCAGTTACAATATGATTGTTTGGGTCAGATTATACTTTAAGCCTTCGGGTTTGAGGTGTGAAATGACCGTCACGCCCTTGGAGTGGGTCTTGGGGCGTGACAGAGTGGTATCAGAGCACTAGGTTTTGATCTTGATGGGAATTTGAACTGGTTTAGATTGGGGATAGATGAGTGACGCATTTGTTTAAGTTTTAGTTTCATTTAGTATAAATTCCAATTCTTTCTTTATTTGGAAATTTTCTAATTGGTTCTTTAGTGACTAATTTAGTTATGTCTTATTATTTTAGGACATCATGCCACCAAGAAGAGCAGCTTCTTCACAAAACAGTCAGGCTAATGATGATGTACCTCCAGTTGAGGGTTTGCCTCCTGTGAGTGCAGAAGGGATCTATAGGTATCTTGGGACACTAGCTGGTTTAGTTGAACGCCAAGCTCGAGCTGCTGGGACTAATGTTCAGGGACAGTCTTCATCTTCTAGGGGTAGCTCTTTTGATGACTTCAAGAAATTGGGTCCTCCTTACTTTTCTGGTGCTACAGATCCCACAGAGGCAGAGGCTTGGATCCTTAAGATGGAGAAATTCTTTGGTGTGATAGATTGCTCTGAGGAGCAAAAAGCCTCTTATGCAGCTTTTATGTTAGATAAAGAGGCAGATCATTGGTGGCGTATGACTAGGAGACTTTTGGAGGATCAGGGACCCATAACATGGAGACAATTTCGGGAGGCTTTCTACAAGAAGTATTTCCCTGACAGTGTTAGGCGGCAGAAGGTGGGGGAGTTTATTCGTTTGGAACAGGGGGATATGACTGTGGCTCAGTATGAGGCCAAATTTACAGAGTTATCACGTTTTTCCCCACAGTTGATTGCTACAGAGGAGGAAAAGGCATTAAAGTTTCAGGATGGATTGAAGCCTTATTTGAAGAACAAGATATCTATTCTGAAGCTTGGTGTCTATTCAGAGGTTGTTGATAGAGCCCTTATAGCAGAGAAAGATAATGAGGAGCTTCATCAGTATAGGGAACAGCAAAGGAAGCGAAATAGAAGTGATGGTGCTCATGGTAATCAAGCACAGCGAAGGCTACATCAGGAAGAAATCAGAATAAAGGGAAGGCAGCGCAGAATTTGGATGGGATTTGTCCTACTTGTGGCAAGAAGCATGGGGGTAGGCCATGCTATAGAGAGACTGGAGCTTGCTTTGGTTGTGGGAAGCAAGGACATTTGATCAGAGATTGTCCAGAGAATAGGAAGTTCATCCTTGGGAAGCCTAAAGAGGAAAATGAGGAGGATAAACAGAAACCTAAAGCCCAAGGGCGGGTGTTTGCAATGACTCATCGAGATGCTCAGGCCACTTCTGATGTGGTGACAGGTACTCTCCGAATCCACACCTTATTTGCTAGAGTCTTGATTGATCCTGGATCAACACACTCTTTTGTTTCAGTATCTTTTGCTGGTTTGTTGGGTTTGCCTGTTGCTAGCATGGACTTTGATTTGATTGTTGCTACTCCTGTGGGAGATTCTGTTGTGGCCAGTAGAATGCTTAGAAATTGTATTGTGATGATTGGTTATAGGGAAATGCCAGTTGACTTAGTACTCCTTGACCTTCAGGATTTTGATGTGATTTTGGGGATGGATTGGTTAGCTTCCTACCATGCCTCTGTTGACTGTTTTGAGAAAAGGGTGACGTTTAGTATTCCTGGTCAGCCTAAGTTTAGCTTTGAAGGGAAGCATGTGGACAGACCACTGCGTATGATCTCAGCCTTGCGAGCTAGTAGCTTGCTCAAGAAGGGTTGCCAAGGATTTTTGGCTAGTGTGATGAGTAATGAAAGTGATTTGAAGTTAGAAGACATACCCATAGTAAGGGAGTATCCTGATGTCTTTCCAGAGGATTTGTCTGGCTTGCCACCAGAGAGAGAGGTGGAGTTCACCATCGATCTGGTACCAGGAACAGGTCCTATGTCTAAGGCCCCATACAGGATGGCACCTGTGGAGCTTAAGGAGTTGAAAGTTCAGCTTCAGGAGTTATTAGACAAGGGTTTTATCAGGCCCAGTGTTTCACCTTGGGGAGCTCCTGTTCTATTTGTGAAAAAGAAAGATGGCTCAATGAGACTTTGCATTGACTATAGGGAGTTGAATAAGGTGACAGTGAGGAACAAGTATCCCCTTCCTCGGATTGATGATTTGTTTGATCAGCTACAAGGTGCTTGTGTGTTCTCTAAGATTGATCTTCGGTCTGGTTATCATCAGTTAAGGGTTAGAAGTGAAGATGTACCCAAGACTGCTTTTCGAACTAGATACGGGCATTATGAGTTTTTGGTTATGCCTTTTGGTTTGACTAATGCACCTGCTGCTTTTATGGACTTAATGAATAGGGTATTCAAGCCCTATCTAGATCAGTTTGTGGTGGTTTTTATAGATGACATCTTGGTATACTCAAGAAGTAGAGAGGAGCATGAGGGCCATTTGAGTATTGTATTACAGACCCTCAGAGATAAGCAGTTGTATGCTAAACTGAAGAAGTGTGAGTTTTGGTTAGACGAATTTCTTTCCTTGGGCATGTGGTAAGCAATGATGGCATCTCAGTTGACCCTGGAAAGGTAGATGCTGTAGCTAATTGGAGAAGACCTAGTACTGTGACTGAGATTCGAAGTTTCTTGGGACTTGCTGGTTACTATAGGCGGTTTATAGAAGGGTTCTCTAAGATTGCCCTACCTTTAACTAAGTTGACACAGAAGGGAGTTAAGTTTGAGTGGTCTGATGATTGTGAATGTAGCTTCCAAGAGTTGAAGAATAGATTAGTGTCAGCTCCTATTTTGACTATCCCTTCAGGTTCAGGAGGATTTGTGGTGTATAGTGATGCCTCTCATCAGGGTTTGGGTTGTGTTCTTATGCACATGGGAGAGTTGTAGCTTATGCTTCTAGACAGTTGAAGCCTTATGAAAGGAACTACCCTACTCATGATTTGGAGTTAGCTGCTGTGGTTTTTGCACTTAAGATTTGGAGACATTTTCTTTTTGGTGAAACTTGTGAGATATTCACAGATCATAAGAGTTTGAAGTATCTATTTTCCCAAAAGGAGTTGAACATGAGACAGAGAAGATGGATAGAACTACTTAAGACTATGATTGTATTATTCAGTATCATCCTGGGAAGGCGAATGTTGTAGCTGATGCCTTGAGTAGGAAGTCAGTTGGTTCTTAGCAGCTATTAGAGGTGTCAAAGGCAGTTACTTGAAGAGTTGAGGAGTCTACAAGTCCACTTTCGAGTTATGGGCTTAGGAGCACTTGTAGCAAATTTCAGAGTACAACCAGACTTAGTTGGGAGAATTAAGACCCTACAAAAGAATGATTCCCAATTAGTGCAAGTTATGGAGGAAGTTAAGAGGGGCAGTAAGCCTGATTTTGTTTTGTCAGATGATGAGATCTTGAGATTTGGGACTAGACTTTGTGTCCCAAATGATGAAGACTTAAGGAGGGAGCTTTTAGAGGAAGCTCATTGTTCCAAGTTTGCAATCCACCCAGGAGGGACAAAGATGTACAAGGATTTGAGGCAAAACTATTGGTGGTCAGGTATGAAGCGTGATATTGCACAATTTGTGGCTCAGTGTTTAGTGTGTCAACAGGTGAAGGCTGAGCATCAGCGACCAGCAGGGTCTTTGCAGCCACTTGCTATTCCTGAGTGGAAGTGGGAGCATATTACCATGGATTTTGTGATAGGATTGCCAAGAACCTCAGGGGGTAATAATGCTATTTGGGTGATTGTTGATCGGTTGACAAAGTCTGCTCACTTTTTGCCTATGAAAGTCAACTTTTCTTTAGATCGTTTAGCTTCTCTTTATGTGAAGGAGATTGTGAGAATGCATGGAGTACCAGTTTCTATAGTGTCTGACAGAGATCCTCGTTTCACTTCTAGATTCTGGCATAGTCTACAAAAAGCTTTGGGCACTAAGTTGAGTTTTAGTACTGCTTTCCATCCTCAAACTGATGGTCAATCAGAAAGGGTAATTCAGGTTTTGGAAGACTTGTTGAGAGCTTGTATTTTGGACCTGCAAGGTAATTGGGATGATCATTTACCTTTAGTAGAGTTTGCCTATAACAATAGTTTTCAAGCTAGCATTGGGATGGCACCTTTTGAGGCATTGTATGGTAGAAAATGTCGATCTCCTATCTGTTGGAATGATGTTGGAGAAAGGAAACTTTTGGGGCCTGAACTTGTGCAGTTGACTGTTGAAAAAGTTGCTTTGATTAAAGAAAGATTAAAAGCAGCTCAAAGTAGACATAAGAGTTATGCTGATAATCGTAGGCGAGATTTGGAGTTTGAGGTGGGTGATCATGTGTTCTTGAAAGTTTCACCTATGAAGTCTGTGATGAGATTTGGGAGAAAAGGAAAACTTAGTCCTCGTTTTGTGGGTCCGTTTGAAATATTGGAAAGAGTAGGCACTTTGGCATATAAAGTAGCCTTGCCCCCAAGCCTGTCTAAGGTTCATAATGTGTTTCATGTTTCGACTCTAAGAAGTATATTTATGATCCCTCTCATGTTGTGGAGTTGGAGCCTATTCAAATTTTTGAGGACTTGACCTATGAAGAGGTACCCGTTCAGATTGTAGATGTAATGGATAAAGTACTACGTCATGCTGTTGTCAAATTGGTAAAGGTTCAATGGAGCAACCATAGTGTTCGTGAAGCTACTTGGGAGTTAGAAGAAGAGATGAGAGAAAAACATCCTCAATTATTTCAAGACTCAGGTATGTCAAGTTTAGAGGACTAAACTTTTATTAAGGAGGGGAGGATGTAACGCCCAAGCATTTTCTTTTAAGGGTAATTTAGGAAATTACTAATAATAATTAATTTAGTTAATTAATTAATTTAATAAAAAGGAAGAGGGGTAAAAGGGTAATTTTACGAATAAATACCCTAGGTATAAATTAGAAATTTTATTCTTTCCATTCTTTTCTGAATAGAGTTCCTGTTCGCAGAATTCCAGAGAACGTAGGTTAGAGTCAGATTTCAGGGTTGAAGAACAGATCTCTATAGATAAGAATCTAACCCCTAGTTTAATATTTTAGATTCATTGATTAATTTCAAACACATTAGATATATTTTTTTTGGAAAACCCCAAATCTAGATTAGGGTTAGATTATTTTTTTAAATTCGTTTTAATATCAAAATAATAAAAATTTAAGATTTTGATTTTATTGTTGGAATTTAGGAGATCTTAAATTTTATTAGATGAAAAAAAAAATTCCTTGGAAAGTTTTGATTTTAGGTTAGGGTTAATTAAAAAAAAAAAGAGAATGCGTGTCCACAACACTGGAAGGAAAGAAGGAAAAAAAAAAACAAAAGAAAAAAAAAAAAAACAAAAGGTGCGTGTGCCAGGAAGCCCTTATATATATATATAAAATGGATGGCAATGGAAAAACAAAACACAGGTGGGGCGCGGCAGTGCTATGGAGGCTTTTATATATATATATAATGAATCATCATTAGGCAAAAAAAAAAAAAAAAAAACACAACTTGCTTTTTGGTGTGTACCCGAGATGAGTAATGGTTGGGTGACTATTGAATTGGATAATTAAAAAAAAAAAGAGTAATAATAATATTTAGTTTTAGATTAATAAATAAGATAATAGTAAAAATGGTCTTTTCGTAATAAATAGAATGAGAGATTTGGCAATATATATATATATATATATTATATATATAGAATTTTATAATGAAATAAAATTGTAATTTAATTAAATTAGTAATGTGTTATTAGAAACAAATTGAGAATTTATTAATTTTAATTAAATAAGGAATAGAGTAATTAAATTATTACTTTGTTAATCAAAATATTAATCTTAACATTTAGAAATTTTTAGGATTATCAGATTTATATTTTGAGGTAAATAGTAATAGTGGTCTTTTTATTGTGTTAGGTGAGGAGTAGACTTTTCAGGGTATTTTTTTCCTTCAAAGTCTTTGCATATTTTGAGGTAAGGGAAGTTAATGCAATATTTATAAAATAAAATTATTTTATATGTTATTTTGAATTGTAGAAAAGAAAATGATATTTTGTTACCATGCATGGATCAAACTGTTTTGCACTAAATATTATGTTGGAATATTTTGTTTATTTATGACACAAAATATGGAGATATTATGTTGTGTAAATTTGAATACTTGAACAAAAACATCACTCTGGTTTATTTGGCCCTTGTCAACGGGATATAATAGTTGACTATTCGGCCTTGTCAACGGGATATAATAGTTGACCTTTACATTTCATGGTGGGAATGTAATTGATTTGGACCCTAGCCTCTAGGGGTTTGGTTAGAGGTTACTAGTACTAGTAGTGTTTGGTTCCTTCCACCAGGAACAATTTGAGGGTAGCCACCCATTTGAAAAGTCCCACCTAACTGGGCATTTGATATTTGATAACCAGAGTAATGAAAATTGAATGAATTTGATTGAATCTTATGTGAAAGTGTTTGAATTTGATATGAAAATGGTTGGTTGAATTTTGAATATATTAGTATTGTTGAAACTCTGATATTTGATGAAAAAAAAAATGATATCTCCTATTTGAAATGAAAATATTTGATCCATGAATTGCATTAATATTCCTTATTGGGCTGTGAGCTCATTCCCAATTGTTGAAAATTTTTCAGGTACTCTTAGTTCGGGTGAGGAGTGATGGCTAGGCTGAGGAATAGTCATCATTAGAATTTGACTTAGGATTTTATGTTGGATTTTGTTTTAACTGTTAGTTATGTTCATTTGGATCATTTGATATTTGGAAGTTATTTGGAAATTGAATTTGAGGATTTTAGATTTTATTCTGCTCCTTTGAACAGGTATTTGGTAATTGGTAACATCCAGTTACAATATGATTGTTTGGGTCAGATTATGCTTTAAGCCTTCGGGTTTGAGGTGTGAAATGACCGTCACGCCCTTGGAGTGGGTCTTGGGGCGTGACAAACCTTTTATATTAATTTCATAAAAAAATAGGTACATCCGTAAGAAAAATAGGTGCATCCATTCCTAGGAGAACAAGGATCCCTATCTTCCTTATCATAGTCTATATATTCCTTTGGGAACCCTCGATAAGTGATTGGAGGTCCTCCCTCATCCCAGAACGAACGTTGAAACCTTAAGTACATCCTTAACAAAAATAGGTACATCCAATCCTAGGGGAATCAAAACCCCTATCTCCTTTTTCATGGTCCATATATTCATTTGGAGACCTTTGGGAAATGACTGGAGGTTGTTTCCTATCTCGGAACGGAGTTTGGAATCCTAGGTATATAACCTTAAGAAAATTTGGTTTATCCGATCCTCGGGCTACTAGGACCCCTATATCCCTTCCCATGGTCCATTTGATCTTTCAAAGACCCTTAGGAAGTAATTGTAAGTTGTTCCCCACCTCAGAATAGACTTTGGAACCCTAGATATATCCTCATATAAATTTGGTACATCCTTAAGAAAATTTGGTACATCCAATCCTCGGGCTACCAAGATCCCTATCTTTATTCCTAAGGTCCATTTGCTCCTTTATGGACCATCAGGAAGTAATTGGAGGTTATTTCTTACCCCAAAATGAACTTTTAAACCCTAGATACATCTTTAAGAAAATTTGGTATATCCGATCCTTGGGAAGTGATTAGAGGTCATTCCCCACCTTGAAACTAACATTGGAACCTTAATTAGATCCATAAGAAAAATTAGGACATCCAATCATTGGGATACTAGGACCCCTATATCATTTCCCATGGTCCATTTGTTCCTGTTGGAACTCTCGAGAAGTGATTGGAGGTTATTCCCCACTCTGGAACTAATAATGGAACCCTAGTGATTAGAGGTCATTCTCTACCTCTAAATAGACTTTGGAACCCTAGGTACATCCTTAATAAAGTTTGGTACATTCAATCCTTAGGCTACTAGGACACCTATCTCCCTTCTCATGGTCCATTTGTTCCTTTAGGAACTTTTAGGAAGTCATTAGATGTTGTTTCCTACCTCGGAACGGACATTGGAACCTTAGGTACATCGTTAATAAAATTTGGTACATCCAATCATCAGGTTATCGAGACCCATATCTCCTTTCCCATGGTCCGTTTGTTCCTTTAGGGGCCCTTAGGAAATGATTGGAGGTCGTTTCCCACCCTAGAATGACATTAGAACCCTAGGTACATTCTTAGGAAAATTTGATACATCTTATCTTTGGGCTAACGGGACACCTATCTCCCTTCTCATTGTCTATTTATTCCTTTAGAGACCCTCAGAAAGTGATTAGAGGTCGTTCCCGACCTCGGAATGGACTTTGGCACCCTTGGTACATCCTTCACAAAATTTGGTACATTCTTAAAAAAATTTGATACATTCAATCCTTAAACTACCGGGACCCCTATCTTATTACCTAAGGTCTTAAATTCCCTGAAGGATCTTTGGGAAGTGATTAGAGGTCATTCCCTACTCCAAAACGGACTTTGGAACCCTAGGTACATTCTTAAGAAAATTTGGCACATCCAATCCTTAGGCTAATAAGACATCTATCTCCCTTCTCATGGTTCATTTATTCCTTTGGAGACCCTTAGGAAATGATTGGAGATTGTTCCCAACCTTGGAATGGACTTTGGCACCCTTGGTATGTCATTTACAAAATTTGGTACATCTTTTACAAAATTTGGTACATCCTTAAAAAAATTTAATACATCCAATTCTTAATCTACTAGGACCCCTATCTTATTACCCAAAGTTTATTTTTCCTTTAGGGATCTTTGGGAAGTGATTGAAGGTTGTTCCCTAATTTGAAACGGACTTTGGAACCCTAGGTACATCCTTAAGAAAATTTCGTACATCCAATCTTTAGGCTAATAGGACACCTATCTTCCTTCCCATGGTCCATTTATTCCTTTAGAGGCCCTCGGGAAGTGATTAGAGGTCGTTCCTGACCTTGAAAATGGCTTTGGTACCCTTGATACATTCTTTGCAAAATTTGGTACATCTTTCACAAAATTTGGTACATCCAATCCTTGAGCTACAAGGACTCCTATCTTATTACTCATGATTCATTTATTCCTTTAAGGATGTTTAGGAAGTGATTAAAGGTTGATCCCTACTTCAAAATGGAATTTTTAACTCTAGGTACATCTAATCTTTGAGCTAATGGGACACCTATATCACTTCTCATGGTTCATTTACTCCTTTTGAGACCCACGAAAAGTGATTGGAGGTAGTTCCCCACGTTGGAACGGACTTTGGCACCCTTGGTACATTATTTACAAAATTTGCTACATCTTTTACAAAATTTGGTATATCCTTTACAAAATTTGGTACATCCTTAAAAAAATTTGGTACATCCAATCCTTGAGCTACCAAGACCCCTATCTTATTACCCATGGTTCATTTATTCCTTTAGGGATCTTTGGGAAGTGATTGGAGGTTGTTCCTTACTTCAAAATGGACTTTAGAACCCTAGGTACATCCTTAAGAAAATTTGTTACATCCAATCCTTGAACTAACGTGACACCTATCTCCTTTCCCATGGTCCATTTATTCCTTTGGAGACCCTTAGAAAGTGATTAGAGGTTGTTCCCCACCTCGGAATGGATTTTGGCACCCTTGGTACATCCTTTACAAATTTGGTACATCCAGTCCTTGAGCTACTGAGACCTCTATCTTATTACCCATGGTCCATTTATTCCTTTAGGAATTTTTTGGGAAGTGATTGGAAGTCATTCCCTACTCCGAAACGGACTTTGGAATCCTAGGTACATTCTTAAGAAAAAATTGATACATCCAATCCTTGGGCTAACAAGATACCTACCTCCCTTCTCATGGTCCATTTATTCCTTTGGAGACCCTCAGGAAGTGATTAGAGGTTGTTCCTCACCTCAGAATGGACTTTGTCACCCTCGGTACATCCTTGACAAAATTTGGTACATCATTCACAAAATTTGGAACAATTCTTCATGAAATTTGGTACATCCAGTCCTTGAGCTACTAGGTCCCCTATCTTATTACCCATGGTTGGTTTGTTCCTTTAAAGACCCTTGAGAAGTAATTGGAGGTTGTTCCCTACCCTAGAACGGACATTAATGTGTTCAATATTGAAATGTATTGTCCATACCAAACATCATGCAATGCATTTAGTTTTATTTATTTATTTGCTAGGTACTCATTTGATATGTAATATAAGTTCAAGCTCTACCTCTGAGAAGTAAATGCATTGCATGATGTTTGGTATGGACAATACATTTCAATATTGAACATCCTTGATTTTACATTTTTACATACATACATATATGTATATATATATCAATAAACTAGGCATGTTCATAAATATTTCCAATAATACATATATTCATCACAAAAATACTTACAACATTTACAAAATAAGCATAAATTATTTTATTCTCACACTTAGACCTCATTAGGTATTTAATTGTTTAAACATATATTTGTAAATAACCTTGTCAAAACTAATTACTTATAGCAATTGTCACAATCACACATATAGTAATCATATATTAATGCCTCATTTAGATTATGAACAATCCAAGTCCTCTTAATTAACACTTTATGGTGTGACATTAATGTGTTCAATATTGAAATGTATTGTCCATACCAAACATCATGCAATGCATTTACTTTTATTCATTTATTTGTTAGGTACTCATTTGATATGTAATATAAGTTCAGGCTCTACCTCTGAATACATGGGTTGACCACTATTTTCCTCACTGTCCATGTTCTAAGGTTATAACATCCATATTCTTTGCCTACCACCCACATAAAACAAAACCAATTTTAAAAACATGATAGGACTGCTCGACCCTTATTTTTGCTATTGGCCACTTAAAAAAAATAATAATATTATGACTAAGGGTCATAAGCTAAAAAGGGTCAGCCCTACATGAAAAGGTCGTCCACCATTATGCCCATTGGTTAACAATATGTTTTTCATATAAGGGTTGACATCTTTTTTTCATAATGCCCACACAAATTCAACCCTTCTTTACTACAACTATATTCCTTCATTTTTCAATTCAACTATAATCCATTTGAAATTGAAAATTTTTTTTTAATAAGAAAACTATTCAAATGATTCATAGTATAATACCATTAAAAGTGACAATAATTCCATTTGTTATTCATTTTCATCTGGTCATGAATAAACACAATCTTTTTTCTCCTGATGATTATAAATTATGAGCCAACCACCTTATTTAGATCAACTACATCAAAACATTACATAACCATATAAATAAAAAAATTTCTTAAAGATGTACCTAAGGTTCCACAATTCATTCCAGAGTAGGGAACAACCTTTAATTACTTCCTAAGTGCCCCCAAATGAACAAATGGGCCATGAGAATGGAGAGAGGTGTCCCAATAGCTCGAGGATTAGATGTACCAAATTTTCTTAATGATGTACTTAGGGTTCCAAAGTTCATTTTAGAGTAGGGAACGACCTCCAATCACTTTCCAAAGATTCTTAAAGGAATAAACAGACCATGGGTTATAAGATAGGGGTCTCAGTTTCTCAAGAATTAGATGTACTGAATTTTTTTAAGGATGTACCAAATTTTATGAAGAATGTACCAAATTTTGTGAAGAATGTACCAAATTTTTTAAATGATGTACCAATGGTGTCAAAGTCTATTTTGAGGTGGGAAACGACCTTCAATCACTTCCCGAGAGTCTCCAAAGGAATATATGGACCCTGAGAAGGGAGATAAGTATCCCGTTAGCCCAAGGATTGGATGTATCAAATTTTCTTAAGGATATACCTAGGGTTCCAAAGTTTGTTTTGAAGTAGGGAACAACCTCCAATCACTTCCCAAAGATCCCTAAAGAGATAAATGGACCATGGGTAATAAGATAGGGGTCCTGGTAGCTTAAGGATTAGATGTACCAAATTTTGTAAAGGATGTACTAAGGGTGTCAAAGTCCATTTTGAGGTAAGGAACAACCTCCAATAATTTTTTGAGGGTGTCCAAATGAATAAATGGACCATGGGAAGAGAGAAGATGTCCCGTTAGCTCAAAGATTGGATGTAACAAATTTTCTTAAGGATGTACCTAGGGTTCCAAAGTCTGTTTTGAAGTAGTTAGGGATCAACCTTTAATCATTTCCCAAAGATCCCTAAAGGAATAAACAGACCATAGGTAATAAGATAGGGGTCCCAGTAGCTCAAAGATTGGATGTACCAAATTTTTTTAAGGATGTACCAAATTTTGTGAAGGATGTACCAAATTTTGTAAATGATGTACCAAGGGTGCCAAAGTTCGTTCCAATGTGAGGAACGACCTCCAATCACTTTCTGAGGGTCTCTAAAGGAATAAATGGACCATGGGAAAGGAGATAGGTGTCTTATGAGCCCAAGGATTGGATGTTTCAAATTTTCTTAAGGATGTACCTAGGGTTCCATTATCTGTTTCGAGTTGGGGAACGACATCCAATCACTTCCCAAGAGTTCCTAAAGGAACAAATGGACCATGGAAAGGGAGATAGGGGTCCTAGTAGCCCGATGATTGGATGTACCAAATTTTCCTAAGGATGTACCTAGGGTTCCAAAGTCCATTCTGAGATTGGGAACGACTTGAAATCACTTCTAAAGGGTTCCTAAAGGATCAAATGAACCATGAGAAAGGATATAGGGGCTCCAGTAGCTAGAGGATCGAATATACCAAATTTTCTTAAAGATGTATCTAGAGTTCAAAAGTCCATTTTGGGGTGAAGAATATATCCAATCACTTCCCGAGGATCCCTAAATGAATAAATGGACCTTGGGAAGGGAGATAGGGGTCTTGGTAACCCGAGAATTAGATGTACCAATTTTTTTTAAGGATATACCTAGGGTTCAAAAGTCCATTTCGAGACAAGGAACAACCTCCATTCATTTTTCAAGAGTCCCCATAGTATCAAATAGACTATGGGAAAGGATATAAGGGTCTCAGTAGCCTAAGGATCGAATGTACCAAATTGTCTTTAGGATATATCTTGGGTTCCAACGTTCGTTCTAGGGTGGGGAACAACCTATAATTCCTTCTCGAGGGTCCTTAAATGGATATATGAGTCATGAGAATGGAGATAAGGGTCTTGGTTCCCCTAAGAATGGATGTACCTAAGGTTCTAAAGTTCGTTCTTGGGTAGGCAAGGACCTCTAATCACTTATCAAGGATCCCAAAGGAATATATAGACCATGACAAGGATGATAGGGGTCCCAATTCCCCTAGGCATGGATTTACCTATTTTTCTTAAGGATGTACTTATTTTTTAGGAAATTAATATAAAAAGTTAAATACAATTTTTTTTTATGAAAAATATATTTTCTTTTATATTTTATTTTAATTAAAAATAAAAGATTTTAGCCAAACAAAAAGTTAGATCCACAATCAAATTAAAATCATAAGAAAAAATATAAAAGCACCATCACTTATTGTGATTTTGATGTGATAAATTTAAAATAAAAATTAAAAAAAAAATAATACAAATAATAAAATAGTATTATAAAGATATTTTTACTTTTACATGTGATAGAATTTACAAAATAAATAAATCTTTTGTTTAGCATTAATATAAAAAATCTTATATCATAAACCTCTAAATAATAAAATAAAACATTTAAATTTAAACCTTAATTTATCAAATATATTATTATAATTAATATTTAAAATCATCAAGTATATTATTTGCGGGATAATATTTTCATTTTTGTCCATTACATATATTTTTTATTTAATTTTTTATATTAAATAATTATTATATATTATCATTTTAAGTTTAATATGTCCAAAAAATAATTATAATCAATAAATATGGATAAATTAGAGACTAAAAAAAATGAAATTAACGAAGTTTTATGAGAAAATATATGAACATATTAAAAAAGAATATCAAAGAAAAAAATAACAATAAAACTTATAATAGATGACTATGGATTATGGTGGTAAAAGAGGGGGAAAAAGGAAAGAGAAAAAAAAAGAAAAAAAAAAAGAAGTGAGAACATGGCAAGTGGTAAGTGAGATGTGTGAGAGAGTTGATGTGAGAGAAATAAAATAAATAAATAATTTATGTACTTGTCAATAGGTGGTATTAAAGTGGTGTGTACTTTGTCTTTTATTTTTTTTAGGGTAATTTTGGAACAAATCTGAAAGCACTATTGGAGTGCATGAATAGACAATATTTTTTCTCATCTTACGATTAAAATTAAAAAGGTTAAGGAAAGTTCTAAAAATCTCATATTTTTTTGGGTGATATATGGTTACATGATTTCCCCTTTAAAGTTTAGGAATTAAAAAGTTCAAAAATTAAAAATTAGAATTTATAGATTAAAAATTAGTCTAAAAATAAAATTGAAAAATCAAAGTAAGGAATTTAAAACATAAATTAAATATTTTATTAAACAATGTATGCAAGTAAAAACAATCCTTAACAAATTAGTATCTACAACAATTACTACTTTTATGACATAATTTATGATTTTCTTCTTAATAACAAATCACTTTTGAAAAATTAGTAATTAATAATTAAAAATAATAAATACATAGTGAGATTATTTAAAAATAAAATGATCAATTATTAATTAAGATGTGGTTGGATACTTTACAAAAAAAATTTATGTATATAATATATTACTATTATATAGTGTATTGTTTATTTTGTAAAATAGTAATATAGTTATGCATATAGTACAATATATTATATGATATAATATTTAACTCACAATATATATTTATTAAAAATATATGATATCTTTATACACACAAATTATATTTGGAATTCTAGATCAATGGAATGTCTTTAGAGAAACTAGACTATTTATTTGATAAATTCCAATATTAACAATTTTTTAAAAACTAAGCAATAATTAAAAAAATATTCCTACTAGCTTAAACTAGGTAATTAAATATTAATATAAATTTACTTTTTGAGTGAACTAGCTTAGGGGTTGCAATTTGTGTTGGTGGGTCATATTTATGTTGTGTCAAACCTGACACGAATAATAATCTGGTTAAAAATGTAAACATAAAATAATACATAATTACTAAACAAGTAACATGTCATGTAACTCATTTGTCCCATTTAGTAATTAGATATTTTCATTAAACAATCAGGTTGAGTTAGGTCTTGTGTTAATTTATATGACTAATATGTTTATGACTCAACTAACCTATTTATTTAAAATCAAATTTAAAATGTGTCAAATATGGGTTAAATATTTTAAAATTATAATTAAACTAATCAACACAATTATTAAATGAATTAATTGATGTCAAATTTTGTTATGCATGTTGACCCAAAGACTACCTAGTTATTAAATGAGTTATATAGGTCAACATGAATTTGACTCAAACTCAATTATACTCAACTCAAACCCATAAAAAGCATGTTAGTTTTAAGTCTTGTTGACGAATTGTATCAAATTTTATCATCCTTAAACAAACCTTATGTTGAATGATAACAAATTAGAGGACTATAGTTTATTCATAGCTAAAATAAATTTAATTCTAGACTTCTAGATTAAAGTGAAAATTTTGAAATTGAGCTAAAATAAAAGTATGATTAATAGAAAACATTGGAATAATGTTTAAGTGTAATACTTGAACCAACATCAATAAAATAATGATCAAAATGAGATTAGAGTTCTACATCATTTTCTTTTTTCTTTCTCTTTCTATTGCATTTCAAACAAAAATATCAAACACTATAAAGGTAAATCATATAATAATTTATGATATATTTCAATTACTTTTATAACTATATTTTTTATAAAAAAAAAATTGTTAAAAAATGTATAGAAGTATAAAAATTCCTTTACAAGTTAATAGCTACAGTAGTTACTATTTTAAGGTAAAATTTATGATTTTTATTCTTAATAACTAATCACTTTTAGTAAATTAGTAATTAATAATTAAAATAATAAATTCATAATGAAATCATTAAAAAATAAAATATCAATTATTAATAAAGATATGGTTGAATACTTTACAAAATAAAAAAATTTACACGTACATGTTTATTTTGTAAATAGTAATATAGCAGTCAGGCATATAGTGTCATATATTATATCATATAATATTTATCTTGCAATCATATATTTATTAATAATATATATCTTTATAAACAAAAGTCATATTTGGAATTTTATGTAAATAAAATGTCTTTATAGATGCTAGGCAATTTATTTGATAAATTCCATTCTGAACAATTATTTAAAAACCAAGTAATAATTAAAAAAAATCTATTATTTTAAACTATGTAATTAAAAGTTAGTATAAGTTTACTTCTTAAGTAGATAGGGTATGATTTTGAATGAGAACGAATCAGTGGACTATAGCTTATCCATAACTAACTTAAATTCAATACTATTTTAGAGTTGTATAGATAACTTTTACCTAATATAATAAAAATCATTTAGTATTATTTATATTGGGTAACATCATATAATAATATTGAAATTTAAATAAATTTATGTTATAGCTAGGATATAATCTTACACGCCTTGAATTATTTGTTGTTATTATTTATATAAAAAAATATATAAATAACATATTACAATATAAAAATTAGTTGCTCAAATAATTAATTACCTTTTTATTATTTCATAACAATACTATTATTACATTAAAAAAAAATTAAATAAATCTATATTGTAGTATTTCATTTTATGGATCTTTAATTATTTTATTATTATTTATAGAAATAAAATATTATAGTATAAATATTAAGTCTCAAAAAATACATATGTTATTTCACAATATAAATCATCTAGCTATTTATCAATATTACTTATTAATATCACAATTTAATAACATTGTTTAGTGATAAAATTACTCAATTTGTCAAGAAATAATATAAGCACTTAATGAAACCATTTTTGAAGCAAATATATATAAAAAGTTGTAACTTTTAGTCACCAAAAATTGTAATTAGTGACAAATACTTTTGTGAGAAAATAGTTTTTTTCTATCACAAAAGTATTTGTGCCAAGAAAATGACAACGCCAAAATTTTCCCATCGTGTCTTTTAGTGATGAAATTTTCAAATTCATCAGATTTTTTTTTAAAAAAAATTGGCACCATTGACAACATCTAAAATTTCATCGATAAAAGTTACTTTTAGCGACAAAAGTATAATTTACCCCTAAATTCCATTGATTTCTCCACATTATTAAAAACTAAAAAGATAAAATAGAGAGAAAAAAAGAAACAACAGAAAAGTCTATAGAGAAGTTTGGTTCGAAGGGTTAGAAAGAAGAAACTTTTTTTATTTGCTTCATTATGAAATTTAAGGTAAGTTCTTCACGCATGATTTGCTTTTTAGATTATTTTATCTTTCTTTAACCTGGAGATTAATAGGAAGAAGAATTGAGGAAATGAGGAAAGTGGTTGTCGTAAAGAAATAATAAAGTAATAATAAGATTTGGGTTGTGGGTAGGAGATAAGTAAAAATAGTAGTAAATTAATAAATAATTACCTACTTCCTACCATGAAAAAAAAAAGAAGGAATATTAACATTAATAATTCAACAAAACCCATTAATGTAATTATGGGAAGTGAAAATGATAATAATAATATGGTTAATAAAAAATTTAATTAAAAAAAATAGAACTTTAGAAAAGGTTTGGAATTAAAATAAGTTTTACAAAAAATTTAGAAAGTCATTAATTTAGATAATTAGTCTTTAATAATTATTTTTTATTTATATTTATATTAGGTGTAGATTAAGTCTTTCAGGATTTTGAATGATTTCTTCAAGGTAAGGGTTAATTGTATAGTAAACCATTTTATAATTTCTTATTTTTTTCATCTATTTTTAAACTATCAAAATGTTTAGTTCCTTAATGTGGATCAAATAATATTTTACTAAAAATGTTATGATTTGTTCCTTAGTTTATAAAATAAATTGGGAATATTATATGATTTGTTTACTGTTATGCAAATGAATTTTATCATTTAATTTATTACATTGGTTTAAGAGAGGAGTTGTTGACCTACGTTACCTTTGGTGAGGATAGTGATATAATGTAACTCTAGCTAATAAGGGTGTTATTAGCCTTTCGTATATCATTGATTATAAATCATTTTGTCCTTTGCTAAAGGGCACAAAGTGAGACTAGCCACCTAATGCAAGTTCTACTATTTGGGCACAATGTTATTATCAATGAGTCAGAGTAAAATGTTTGTTTATAATTTTTTTTAATATAATTTAAGTATGTAAAGTATATTATTTAATTCTATCTTTAAATTGAAAGTGCATAATTTTTTTTAACAAAATGAATTTAATTATTGAATTAAATGAACTCCTACTAATTGATTTATTTATTTTTATAAAGATGTGATATCTCCTAAGATTTAACTTTGTACTATACTTGATCTTCCTTATTGACCTATTTTCTTAATTGAGTTTTAAGTTCACTCTTATCTATTATTCCACTTTTTAAGTATCTTAGTGAGGGGAAATCAAGATAAGAAGGGTTTCCTTTGAAAACAACTTTACAATTAATTATTTGGGATTTTTAAATTAAGATTGAATTTAGCATTGATTTCTAAAACTATTTAAAGTGTTTGGGATGATCTTCGAATTTATTATTTAAAACTCTTTGTATATGGTACAATAAACCAAATAAGGATGTTTGAATTATTTCTTATTTTAATTTTCCCTTTTTTGTTTTTTCCTTTTTTTGGATAATAGTTTTTATAAGCCGGCTATATATTGTATTTGTTCTAAAAAAAAGTTATTTTTAAATCTATAATTATTTTTTATTACTATTATTTAAATAAAAAAAAAGTGGTGGAGTAACACAAATCTGAAAATAAGGAGAAAATAATCTTCATTTTCAAGAAATGTTTCTTGTTAAGGTAAAAATAGACATTCAAAATAGTTTAACCAAATATTGCATAAATATGTATAATATGGAGAAAAAAAATTATATTAAAGCTCCACAAATAGTAGGGAATTTATTCCAAAAGTTTAAAAGGAAATGTGAGAAAAAAAATTGTGTGAAAAAATAGAAGAGAAAAAGTGAAAAAAAATAAAAGAAGTTTAAATTAACTTGATCAAATTTTCACGTCTTAAATTTTATTCATCATTTTTTCCATTTATAAATAAGTTAAAAATATATACATCTTTGCATAATTTATTTATATAATGATTTTTCTTTGTATATGGTACAATAAACCAAACAAGGAAGTTTGAATTATTTCTTATTTGTTCTGAAAAAAGTTATTTTTAAATCTATAATTATTTATTATTATTATTATTATTATTATTATTTTTAAAAAGTGGAGATTTGATGTTTGAAAATGTCTGAATGTTTGAAAATGTACAATAAACAATTGGCAGATGATGACGTTATGAACAATAGATGAGCATATTGAATGATTTCATTGCTTACCCAATTTTAATATTCAAAAAAGAAAAAAAGAAAAAAGAAAAAAAGATTTGAATGTCTGGATTGACCCTCCAACCGGACAAGGAATTTCCGATCCGGTTCCTATAATGGAATGATTTGAATGATTGTTTCTTTCCTATAATGGAATCCTACATTCCTTCTCAAAGCAGCGCTGACTTTTCCCTTCCTACCAAATACAAAGAGAAAATCTTGACTAATCTTGATAAAGGTACCGTATATATACGAGGTCAAAGTTTTAAAAGTATTCTACATATGTTTTAAATTTATTCTAAAATAGTGTGTTTGATTAATTTCTTGGTCAATTCTCAAAGTCAAACTTGTACGATCCACAACCTGATTGAAGCTGATCATACACAACCTGCTTTCTGAAGAACATTCAAATTACTTCTCTTATATTGATACGCGGCGAGGAATTGTTGTACCCCAGGAAAATCATCTCTTCTCACCCTTTCCCCCCCTTTAGTGGTTTGCTTAATCAAATTGGCCATTTTCACAATTATTATCAGATACAGATGTGTTATGGAGAATGGTGGGTATGACTGGCAGTTGGAAAATGACATTTCAAGAAGGTAGATGGGTTGGTGGTGAAAATGATGAAAGGTTGGAAAATGACTAGAGATTCCCATCTTGACTGTGACAAAGTCTCCAACTTTATAATAAGGAAACAACTCCAAGTGAGGAGTAGCATTGTAGGAGGTTGCGATGTCTATAATCCACTCAACTCTTTACTCATCTACATGCAAACACTCATATGAGAGCACTAAAACTTCATCACTGTTGGATACAAAGGCTGTGGTATTCTTGTTATCTTCTTTTCCCTAATTCTGCTTATTCTATTCCCTTTTCCAAATTCGACAATTCCTTTTCATATGCCTCTCTTTTCCATAAAGGAAATATTTGATTTTATCTCTAGATTGGGACCTTCTCTCAAATTTGATATAACCTTTCTATCATCTATTCCTATTTCC
The DNA here is from genome assembly GCF_004353265.1 of Vitis riparia. Classification (NCBI taxonomy): domain Eukaryota; kingdom Viridiplantae; phylum Streptophyta; class Magnoliopsida; order Vitales; family Vitaceae; genus Vitis; species Vitis riparia. The sequence continues at coordinate 21,717,431 of NC_048448.1, forward strand.
TCATTTACTTTCTATGATGAGGGTCTGTGCATTTTCTGTCTCATAAACCTTTCTTCTTGTCTCTTCATTGAACAAATTTCCCTTCACAAGCTCCATACATAATGCACCATTCGAAACAAGTTGCTAATAGTCACAACAAAAGTTTCCTAATTGTCTGGTAATGAACACAATAATAAAAATGCTTGCATCTCATCATCCATAACCATTTTCTTAGCATCCAATTGATTAACAATGCTCTGAGAACATACAAGTGATCTGTCATTAGTGTTCCTTCCTTCAACTTCATATTCACTAACTCTTTAACAAGAAAATTTTATTCCCAATAGTTTTTTGTTCAAACATTGATTCCAATTTCTTCTAGAGATTATAGGCATTTATTTCATTTGCCACATGATGACGTGAGGATGTGTCAATCCATTGCCTAATAAAGGGAATTATCTTTTTTTTCATCTTTTTCCATTCCAAATCAGAAATATCTTTGGGTCTAGATTCTTCACCCTGAAGAGTATCTAACAAATCTTTGATGGTGAGAAAATCTTCCATCATGGACTTCCATATAACCCAATTTGAATTGTTAAGTTTTATCATGGAGGTTGAGTTCCCTTCTATCTTCATCCCTTTAAAGAATAAAAGTTCCCAACCTAGGCTCTAATAACACTTGTTAGGAAGATAAAGAGAGAGATCTAGAGTATTAACCTATCAAGATTAAAAGATTCCTCCACAATGATAACAATCACTCAACAATAATAACCACCTTCTCAAGAATAATAATAACCTTCTCAAGAATAATAACAACCTAACAAGAATCAAGAATGGTAATCAAGAACATTAAACCAAAAAGAGGACACCAAATATAACGTGGAAAAACCCTTCAAATGGAGGTAAAAAAACCACGGAGAAAATTTCTTCCACTTCAATAAATGGGGATACAATAATTAAGTCCTCAGGTTTCTTCTCCTTGAGAACTTATATAAATATCTAAATACTTGAGGTGAGAATCATCACCTCAGGAAACATGAACAAAAAGAAATAAGGAGAAAACATACCATAGGAATTCCCTAAAAGGTTGATGAAAGGAACCTATAACTTCACTCTTGAGCCCTAGAAAAGTGCTTAGAAAATAAACCCTGATCTTCTTTCCTTTTCTCAATCAAATTCCCTTCTCTCATAATCCCAAAGCCCTAATACTATTTATATATCCATAATTGGGCTTAAGGAATATCAAAATATAAAATAGTCAAATATATGGGTTCATGGGCTGGACAGACATAGCCCAACATTTCAAACTCACTTCAAGCACATCTCCAATGCCATCCATCTAGGTTGTACCACTCAAAAGAAAAATCAATATGTTACATTTATCATTAAAAAAAAAAATTAACTTTTTTATTCAGTTAAAAAAAAAAATTTAAAGTTTTTTTTTAGAAAAGAAAAAAAAACATTAATCTGAAATCTAAAAGCAAATTAATTTGAATGGAGCCTACAAGTTTATCAACTCATGGAATCAATGTCCTTACTCTCCCCTATGGCAGTTACTTTAGGTCTAAATTTCTCTGGAAAAGATCTTAATATTTTCCTAACTACCTTAGAATTAGGAATAAGTTCTCTAAGTTTAAACGAAGAATTTACAATATCACTTAATTCAAAATAAAAGGAAGAAAAAGTTTGATTTTCATGCGTCCTAATATTTTCAAACCTAGTAGCAAGCATTTGTAATTTAGAAATCTTTACAGAGGACGTGCTTTCACGAGTGACTTGAAGAATATCCGATGCTTCATTTGCATGTTTGCAATTAGCTATCCTACAAAACCTATATGGACAAACTCCATTAAAAATATTAAATAAAGCCCTAGTATTGGCTTCACTACATTCATTTTCGGCTTTGTCTCATTCTTTTTCAGGTTTAAGTTCACCTATTGATCTTCCTTGAGCTTAAAGGATTAATGGTAGTCCTCAACCATATTCAATTGAGTTTCACACCCTTTCACCTTACATTTTGAGGAAAAACATCATTTGTGCTTTCCAATAGGAGTAATTATTCCCATCAAAATAAGGTGGACTATTCAAAGAAGCACCACTTTTTTATTGTTCCATATCAAACATACAGGATCAATAAAATTTTCATTTTTACCCTATGTGAATAATAAAAAATTGATTTTTAAACCATCTGATCAATAAAAATTGGATTTTTAATCAATAGGATAAAGAATTAGTTATTTATTCCACTCTGACACCAATTGAAAAATGGGTATTACTTTAATATCACTTAAATAGCAACCGAAAGTTCAATAGCGAACATCCAAAGGTGGGATGAGTGGGTGATTTAAAATTTTAATTAAAGATTTATATGTTATATCAAATTTTTTTACATCTAAGAAATTTTCAATGTTATCCTGGATATTAAAAAATGAGTTCACCCCAAATTTAGAATGGTAAAACTTGATTTTTATGGTTAATTGATATCCAAAGATTATTTGGATAATATAAATTAATTATTAATACCCAAAGGATATCCTGAGAGACGTTAGGGATAATAATAATTAGTTATAAGGATAACAACCATAACCACCAAGATAACAACCCTAACAACCTCAATAGCAATCCCAACAAATTAGTCAAACTTAATCAAATAAAATCTAAGCAAGAATATATAGATATGCACCTTTTATGAAAACCCTACAAACATAATATCAAATATAAAAGATATAGACAACGAGGCATAAGATTTTTACGTGAAAACCCCCACAAATTATGGAGAAAAAAAACCACAAGGTCTAAGACCTACCAATCTAAATCCACTATTCGAAATCAAGTTACACAAATTTACTTGGATGTTTTATCTTAAAGACTTACTCTTCAACACCTACAACTTAATCCACGTTTGTGACATAGCAACTTCCTATTGCTCCCTAGTAGATATTTTTGCCACTTCGAAGGGATTATGGTCTTCAACCCACGATTTAAAGATTCAAATCCTTGAATTAGAATTCATGAATGATATAGCAATTTAGGCTTTCTCTCAAGGAGTCCCTCTTTTTAAGAATGAAAGGTTTTTAATCTCTAAGATCTCTTCAATCATTGATCCCTAACCCTTAAGGGGTTATTAAGAAAGTATTTATAGCCCAAAGAGTTTCAGTATCATAAGGTTTCAAACTAGAGTTGGAGTGAAATTCATCCAAAATTTGTGTCTAAACTCAGCAAGGCTGTTATGACCGCTTGAGCAGACTTAACTACTTGAGCGATCCTTACCACTTGACCAGGCTAACTGGTTGAGTAGTCCTTTCCACTTGAGCAGCCCCTACTTCTTTTAAAAAATCATTTTAAAACATTCCAAGTCCAAAAATGATACTGAACCTTCTATACCTCAAAGAAGTCTTATATGCAACAAGTCAAACCTTTTTAAACATACCTATGACTTCTTGGTTGGATGAACAACCACCTTTGATCTTCAATAGGGAGCAAGCCACTATCTAAAAAGACTTCTATGATGAAATATAAAAAATAAAAAAAAATTGCCAACATATAAATAAGACTCAATGTCCTAATAGAAAGCATTAGAACTTTCCTTATTTACTCATTTTGAGTGAAGAGACTTCAAGTGGGTGAAGTATTTGAAAGGATTGTGAGTGCCCATTGAAGCCCATGAATCCAAATATAAAGCTTGAAGGCTTAGGTTGAAGCCTATGATAATAGAACCCTCACTTACTTAGGAGGTTAAAAATAATGGATATAGGTGAATTTTTTAACCACTATAAAAGAGTTTGCATATATCTTCTCTTCATCTTTTACTTAATTATTGCCTTAATTAATATCTCTTATTCTTTTTGTTATTAATATGTTGTTTTTGAAAAAATAAAATAAAAAATATAACACTTAATTCATCTCTTCTCACCCTTCCCCCCCCCCCCCCCCCCCCCCCCCCTTTAGTGGTTTGCTTAATCAAATTGGCCATTTTCACAATTATTATCAGATACAGATGTGTTATGGAGAATGGTGGGTATGACTGGCAGTTGGAAAATGACATTTCAAGAAGGTAGATGGGTTGGTGGTGAAAATGATGAAAGGTTGAAGAGGATATGGCATCATGTACAAATGTGGTGAGCCATTGTTTGTGATGGTGGTTTTCTCCCTTTTTTAAAAATGGGGGTTTTTTTTTTTTTCAAACTTGCAATGGTGCTTGACTAGGTGAGGGTATGAGAATTTTTTTTTTTTTCATCTTTTTTTTTCCCAAACAACACTCCACACAACTCCATCTATGTCATCTCTGCTACAAAAATACAACATGCTACTACAACGCACTTAATGCACTTCATCATGCCATGAGTTTTATATTATTTAAAATTTAGAAATTAAAAAATTAAAAAATTAAAATTAAAATTTACAAATTAAAAAAAAATTAAAATTAAAATTAAAAATTTATGATTTTTGTATTATTTAAAATTGGGATAATCATGCTTTGGTACATCACCAATTAAAAAATATGATTTTTAGAACTGTACTTTTACTTTTTCAATTTTAATGTAAAATAGAATTTTTTTTTTTTTACCAATTCATGCACTCCAATAGTGCTTATGAACTTGTTCCAAAATTACCCTCAAAAGTTGAGGGCAAGTACACTTACCACATTAAATGCTATTGTCAAGTACACTAATAACTATTTTTTTCTCTATATTATCTCATAAAACATCTTCAATTTTATTTTATTTTCACTCTCTAATATCTCCATATTTATTGATTTTAATTATTTTTTGGACATATTAACTTTAAAATAATAATATATAATAAATAGTTAATATAACAAGTTAAATAAAAACATAAATATATAATGGACAAAAATGAAAATATTATTCCACAAATAATATACTTGATGATTTTAAATATTAATTATAGTAATACATTTAATAATTAAAGGATTAAATTTAAAAATTGTATTGGAGGTCGTCCTCGACCTCACAATGGACTTTGGCACCATTGATACATCCTTTACAAAATTTGGTACATCCTTCACAAAATTTGGTACATCCTTAAAAAAATTTGGTACATCCAAGCCTTGAGCTATAAGGACCGCTATCTTATTACCCATGATCTATTTATTCCTTTAGGGATCTTTGGGAAGTGATTGGAGGTTGATCCCTACTCTGAAATGGACTTTTGAACCCTAGGTACATCCTTAAGAAAATTTAGTACATTCAATATTTAAGCTAAAGGGACACTTATATCACTTCCCGTGGTCCATTTATTCCTTTAGAGACCAACCCTCGGAAAGTGACTAGAAGTCGTTCCCCTTATCAGAATAGACTTTGGCACCCTTGGTACATCCTTTACAAAATTTGGTACATCATTTACAAAATTTAGTACATCCTTCATAGAATTTGGTTCATCCTTAAAAAAATTTGGTACATCCAATTCTTAAACTATCGAGACCCCTATCTTATTATCCATGGTTCGTTTATTCCTTTAAGGATCTTTGGGAAGTGATTGGAGGTTGCTTCTTACTTCGAAACGAACTTTGGAACCCTAGGTACATCCTTAACAAAATTTGTTACATTTAATCCTTGAGCTAACGGGACACCTATCTCCTTTCCTATGGTCCATTTATTCATTTGGAGACTCTTAGAAAGTGATTGGAGGTCGTTCTCCACCTTCGAATGGATTTTGGCACCCTTGGAACATGCTTTAAAAATTTTGGTACATCCAATCCCTAAGCTATTAGGACCCTTATTTTATTACCCATGGTCCATTTATTCCTTTAGGGATATTTGGGAAGTGATTAGATGCCCTTCCCTACTCCAAAACGGACTTTGAAATCCTAGGTACATCCTTAAGAAAATTTGATACATCCAACCCTTGGGCTAATGAGACACCTGTCTCCCTTCACATGGTCCATTTATTTCTTTGGAGACCCTCGAGAAGTGATTGGAGGTCGTTCCTCACCTCGAAACGGACTTTGGCACCCTTGGTACATTCTTTATAAAATTTGGTATTTCATTTACAAAATTTGTAACATTCTTCACAAATTTTGGTACATCCAATCCTTGAGCTATCGGGACCCCTATCTTATTACACATGGTTGGTTTGTTCCTTTAAAACCCCTTGAGAAGTGATTGGAGGTTGTTCCCTACCCTAAAATGGACTTCAGAACCCAACGTACATCCTTATGAGGAAAGGATGAACATCCTTGATTTTACTTTTTTAATACACACACACACATCAATAAACTAGGCATGTTCGTAAATATTTCCAATAATACATATATTCATCACAAAAATACTTTCAACATTTATAAAATAAGCATAAATTATTTTGTTCTCACACTTAGACCTCATTAGGTATTTAGTTGTTTAAATATATATTTGTAAATAACCTTGTCAAAACTAGTTACTTATAAAAATTGTCACAATCACATATATAGTCATCATATATTAATGTCTCATTCAGATTATGAACAATCCAAGTTCGTTTCATTAACACTTTATGGTGTGACATTAATGTGCTAAATATTGAAATGTATTGTCTATACCAAACATCACACAATGCATTTACTTTTATTTATTTATTTGTTAGGTACTTATTTGATATGTAATATAAGTTCAGGCTCTACCTTTGAATACATGGGCTGACCACTATTTTCCTCACTGTCCATGTTCAAAGGTTATAACGTCCATATTCAAAGGCCTACCTATTAAACAATGGGGGTCAACCTTTGTTTTTCCTACCGCCCACATAAAACAAAACCAATATTAAAAACACGATGGGATTGCCTATGACCTAAAGGGTCAACCCTTATTTTTGTTACTGACCACTTCAAACAAAACTAATATTATGACTAAGGGTTATAAGCTAAAAAGGGTCAGCCCCTACATGAAAAGGTCATCCACTATTATGCCTAGTGTTAACAATTTGGTTTTCATATAAGGTTCGACCTCTTTCTTCCATAATGCCCACAAAAATTCAACCCTTCTTTTCTACAACTATATTCCTTCATTTTTCAATTCAGCTATAATCCATTTGGAATTGACAAATTATTTTAAGAAAAATATTCAAATGATTCATAATATAATACCATTAAAAGTGACAATAATTCCATTTGTTATTCATTTTCATCAGGTCATGAATAAGCACAATTTGTTTTCCCTTGATGATTATAAATTGTGACTCAACCACCTCATTTAGATAACCATAAAAATACAAAAATTTGTTAAAGGTGTACCTAAGGTTCCACAATTCATTCCAGAGTAGGGAACAACCTCCAATTACTTCCTAAGTGTTCCCAAATGAACAAATGGACCATGAGAATGGAGATAGGTGTCCCAATAGCTCGAGGATTGGATGTACCAAATTTTCTTAAGGATGTAACTAGGGTTCCAAAGTTCGTTCCAGAGTAGAGAATGACCTCCAATCACTTCCCAAAGATTCTTAAAGGAATAAACATACCATGGGTAATAAGATAGAGGTCTTAGTTGCTCAAGAATTAGATGTACCAAATTTTTTTAAGGATGTACCAAATTTTATGAAGAATGTACCAAGTTTTCTAAATGATGTACCAAGGGTGCCAAAGTATATGTAATTAAAAGTTAGTATAAGTTTACTTCTTAAGTTGACAAGGTATGATTTTGAATGAGAACAAATTAGTGGACTATATCTTCTTCATAACTAACTTAAATTCAATACTATTTTAGAGTTGTATAGATAAGTTTTACCGAATATGATAAAAATCATTTAGTATTATTTATATTTGAGTAACATCATATAATAATATTGAAATTTAAATAAATTTATATTATAGGATATAATCTTACATGTCTTGAATTATTTGTTGTTATTATTTATATAAAAAAATTTAAGTAACATATTACAATATAAATATTAATTGCTCAAATAATTTATCTTTTTATTATTTCATAAAAATACAATTATTACATTACAAAACATTTAAATTTAAATAAATCTATATTGTAGTATTTCATTTTATGGATTTGTAATTATTTTATTATTATTAATAGAAATAAAATATTATAGTATAAATATTAAGTCTCAAAAAAATACATATGTTATTTCACAATATAAATCATCTAGTTATTTATCAATATTACTTATTAATATCACAATTTAATAACAATAAAATTACTCAATTTGTCAAGAAATAATACAACCACTTAATGAAACCATTTTGCAAGCAAATATATATATAAAAAGTCGTAACTTTTAGTCACAAAAAATTGTAATTAGTGACAAATACTTTTGTGAGAAAATAGGTTTTTTATATCACAAAAGTGTTTATGCCAAAAAAATGACGACGCCAAAATTTTCCCATCATGTCTTTTAGTGATGAAATTTTCAAATTCATCAAAAAAATTTTAAAAAAAAATTGGCACCACTAACAACATCTAAAATTCCATCGATAAAAGTTACTTTTAGCGATAAAAGTATAATTCACCCCTAAATTCCATTGATTTCTCCACTTTATTAAAATTTGAAAAGATAAAATAGAGAGGAAAAAGAAACAAGAGAAAGGTCTATAGAGAAGTTTGGTTCGAAGGGTTAGAAAGAAGAAATTTTTTTTATTTGCTTCATTATGAAATTTAAGGTAAGTTCTTCATGTATGATTTGCTTTTTAGATTCTTTTACCTTTCTTTAACCATGAGATTAATAGGAAGAAGAATGGAAGAAATGAGGAAAGTGGTTGTGGCAAAGAAATAATAAAGTAATAATAAGATTTGGGTTGTGGGTAGGAGATAAGTAAAAATAGTAGTAAATTAATAAATAATTACCTACTTCCTACCATTAAAAAAAAAAAAGAAGGAATATTAACATTAATAATTCAACAAAACCCATTAATGTAATTATGGAAAGTGAAAATGATAATAATATTATGGTTAATAAAAAATTTAATTAAAAAAATAAAACTTTAGAAAAGGGTTTGGAATTAAAGTAAGTTTTACAAAAAAATTAGGAAGTCATTAATTTAGATAATTAATCTTTAATAATTATTTTTTATTTATATCTATATTAGGTGTAGATTAAGTCTTTCAGGATTTTGAATGATTTCTTCAAGGTAAGGGTTAATAGTATAGTAAACCATTTTATAATTTTTTTTTCATCTATTTTTAAACTATCAAAATGTTTAAGTTCCTTAAAGTGGATCAAATAATATTTTACTAAAAATGCTATGATTTGTTCCTTAGTTTATAAAATAAATTGGGAATATCATATGATTTGTTTATTGTTATGCAAATGAATTTTATCATTTAATTTATTATATTGGTTTAAGAGAGAAGTTGTTGACCTACGTTACCTTTGGTGAGGATAGTGATATAATGTAACTCTAGCTAATAAGGGTGTTATTAGCCTTTGGTATATCATTGATTATAAATCATTTTGTCCATTGGTAAAAGGCACAAAGTGAGACTAGCCACCTAATGCAAGTTCTACTATTTGGGCACAATGTTATTATCAATGAGTCAGAGTAAAATGTTTGTTTATAATTTTTTTAATATAATTTAAGTATGTAAAGTATATTATTTAATTCTATCTTTAAATTGAAAGTGCATAATTTTTTGAACAAAATGAATTTAATTATTGAATTAAATGAACTCCTACTAATTGATTTTTTATTTTTTTTTATAAAGATGTGATATCTCCAAAGATTTAACTTTGTACTATACTTGATCTTTCTTATTGACCAATTTTCTTAATTGAGTTTTAAGTTCACTCTTATCTATTATTCCACTTTTTAAGTATCTTAGTGAGGGGAAATCGAGATAAGAAGGGTTTCCTTTGAAAACAACTTTACAATTAATTATTTAGGAGTTTTAAATTAAGATTGAATTTAGTATTGATTTCTAAAACTCTTTAAAGTGTTTGGGATGATCTTCGAATTTATTATTTAAAACTCTTTGTATATGGTACAATAAACCAAATAAGGAAGTTCGAATTATTTCTTATTTTACTTTTTTTTTTTCCTTTTTTTAGATAATAGTTTTTATAAGCTGGCTATATATTGTATTTGTTATGAAAAAAGTTATTTTTAAATCTATAATTATTTATTATTATTTTTTAAAAAATAAAAATAAAAAAGTGGAGAAACACAAATTTGAAAATAAGGAGAAAATAATCTTCATTTTCAAGAAATGTTTCTTGTTAGGGTAAAAATAGAAATTCAAAATAGTTTAACCAAACATTGCATAAATATGTATAATATGGAGAAAAAAATTATATTAAAGCTCCACAAATAGTAGGGAATTTATTCCAAAGGTTTAAAAGGAAATGTGAGAAAAAAAAAAAAAAAGGTGTGAAAAAATAGGAGAAAAAAAGTGAAAAAAATTAAAAGAAGTTTTTAAATTAACTTGATCAAATTTTCACGTCTCAAATTTTATTCATCATTTTTTCTGTTTATAAATAATTTAAAAATATATACATCTTTGCATAATTTATTTATATAATGATTTTTCATTGTATATGGTACAATAAACCAAACAAGGAAGTTTGAATTATTTCTTATTTGTTCTGAAAAAAAGTATTTTTAAATCTATAATTATTTATTATTATTATTATTATTATTTAAAAAAAGTGGAGATTTGATGTTTGAAAATGTCTGAATGTTCTCTTATCCGTTAAAACTAATTTATATGTTGGTGCATGCAATTTATCTGTGCAATATGTCATGTCAAGATTAAAGCCGGTATGGAGGAAATATGCAAAGGAAACCAATATTTATTTGATGGTGAGCATGTTGAATGATATCATCGCTTACCTAATGATTTGAATGTCTGGATTGACCCTCCAACCGGACAAGGAATTTCCGATCCGGTTCCTATAATGGAATGATTTGAATGATTGTTTCTTTCCTATAATGGAATCCTACATTCCTTCTCAAAGCAGCGCTGACTTTTCCCTTCCTACCAAATACAAAGAGAAAATCTTGACTAATCTTGATAAAGGTACCGTATATATACGAGGTCAAAGTTTTAAAAGTATTCTACATATGTTTTAAATTTATTCTAAAATAGTGTGTTTGATTAATTTCTTGGTCAGTTCTCAAAGTCAAACTTGTACGATCCACAACCTGATTGAAGCTGATCATACACAACCTGATTGAAGCTGATCATAATCAATGCTGCCTTGCACGAGGCTCTCTTCTTCTCAATTGCCAAGCATAAAATGACAGTGGTTGGAACAGATGGTAGCTACACGAAACCATTGACACAAGATTATATCACAATATATCCTGGCCAAACCTTCGATGTCTTACTAGAAGCTAACCAACACCCGGATCACTATTACATGGCGGCTAAAACTTATTCCATTGCCCCAGTAGCTCAAAATTTTTATGATAACACAACCACCACAGCTATTGTACAATACAGGGGATACTACACTCCATCTTCACCTCTCTCTTTGCCTCATTTTCCTGCATACAATGACACAAATGCATCGGTTCAGGTCATGGCCGGTCTCCGAAGCTTAGCAAATGCGGAACATCCTTCCAATGTCCCATTGAGCCCGAGCACTAAACTGATTTACACTGTTTCTGTAAACTCGTTCCTATGCCCCAATAATTCATGTGCAGGGCCCAATGGGACGCGGTTCTCCGCAAGTATAAACAACATAAGCTTCCAATCCCCTACAATTGACATACTGCAAGCTTATTATTATAACATCAGTGGTGTATATGGAGATAAATTTCCTAGCGTTCCACCACTGGTGTTCGATTTTACAGCTGATTATCTTCCATTAGAGTATCAGACGCCAGAAAACGGAACAGAAGTAAGGGTCCTCGAGTATAACTCCACGGTGGAGATTGTTTTTCAAGGGACAAACTTGGTTGCAGGGACACACCACCCCATGCATCTCCATGGATACAGTTTCTACCTTGTTGGATGGGGATTTGGGAATTTCGATAAAAATAAGGACCCTTTGCGCTATAATCTAGTGGATCCTCCCCTTCAGAGTACCATCTCTGTTCCTACGAATGGTTGGGCTGCAATCAGATTCGAGGCATCCAACCCTGGTATGTTGCAAACACTCATGTCCTCTATTAAAAAAAACCCTTGAAACTGCCAACCTGCATACCAAGGGAATAATTTTTCTTAATATTGCAATAAATTAGGTGTAATGTTCGTATATTTTCTCTGTTGCAGGGGTGTGGTTCATGCACTGCCATGTAGAACGCCATCTGACTTGGGGCATGGAAACTGCGTTCATAGTGAAAAATGGTAAACACCCAGAAGCTCAAATGCTGCCTCCGCCATCCGACATGCCACTATGTTGAAGTTGCAAAGAATTAACATGCCAAAGATTTCATTGATTGTTTCCATTATTCAGATTTCATTATTTATTTTTTGTTCAAAAAAATTGTTGACTAAACATTCCAATTGGATTAAAATAAAAAGAATAATGTAAAGTTCTAGAATATTGTGTATGGGATTGTTATATAATTTGTCAATTTCTTGGATTGTTAAAAGTCTACAAAGAAAATGTTGTAGAATAATCTTTGAGATATGCAATGCTGGAATTTGCCATGGAAGTCTTGATTTGACAACTTTTGACCATTCCAATTTTATTCAACATGATAAAATATCATGTTGTGAAAAAGGTCATTAAATGATTTGTTTAATTTTTACTTTTACAACTCAAAATATTTTGCAAATAAGAAAATTTTAATGAAGTCTTTCACAATTGAGATAAAATCAATTTTTTTTCTACTTATTTATTTCAAATTAAAATAAGCACTTTTTTTTCCTAAATTTAAAATAATTGATATATAATTTATATCTTTACCTCCTATTTTAGTAACAATATCACAAGACTACACCAAGATAAAGGAAAAGGAAAAAAAAAAACAAAAAATCTTCCATTTCCATTGCATGGGGACAAATTGAGTCTAACCACACACTTAAAGAACTCCAAGTCTACTTTTAGTGATTTAATTACTTTTCAACCCCCCTTTTTTTTAACATTAGAGCAAACCCTTTCCTCTTTCCTGCTTCCTTAATTTAAATAACTAGTAAAAACAAATCATTTTAATTTTTTTGTTTTTTAAATGTAAGTTAAAAAAAATATTTAGAAATTATTTTTAAGTGATTTTTTGGATTTTTAAAAGTGACTTTCAAATACATATATATATATATTATTTGGATTGACTTTTAAGAGTTAAATAAAAGTTTTTATACCAATTTAATTATTTTAAAAAAAACTTATAACTTTTAAAAAAAAGGTTTCATGTAAAAGTCATAAAAATGTTATTTCTTATAAGAATTTTATAATTTTTTTTTTGTTTATATAAGAAATTCTTTCACGTTTAATAAAACTCTTACAATATCAAGATTTCCCTTTAAAACACTACTAAAAAAAACGGCTTTCCTTGATGGTGTTTGACTGTTATGGTAAGGGTTATATGTCATTATAGCGTTCTGATTCTATATGTCATCTATCCCAGTGTCAAGATTGAGGTATAAGCAATCTTGACATATGTACACTATAAGGTAGGTATATTTCATTACTTATCATATGTCATAATATCTCTAACATATGTTAAGATTAAAAGGAACATAAGTCAAGGTTGCTCTAACATATGTCAAAGTTATGAACCACATAGGTCTTGGTGGGCACCATATATGTTAAGGATAGATACCACATATGTCATGATTGCTTCCATATATCTCAAATTTGAGTATCATGTATGTCAAGGTAGGGAATAAGTACAACTGTCAAGGTTCCCCTTGAAAAATTTTAAAATTATTTTTTAATATGAAAAATTGAATCTATTGCCATGTATAATCAATTTGATATTATTTAAGAACAATAATGACAATAAAATTATCATGATTTTATATATAATCAAAACATATTTAATATACATTTGATTATTATATATAGAAGAAACTTGTTTAAAGTTGTTCATGCATATATCTACAACCAAGCCTCTTGCCTCCATCTTGAAGCATTACTTTACAGGAAAGCCTTAAATTTCCAACACCCAAACTCCGAATCTGTAGCAGAAAATATAAAGCATATTAACAAATTAAAAAGAAAAACGTATAATGAGGAGCAATTAAATATCAAGCTTTATGAAGAATTTTAATAACAAGCTAGCCACTACACCTTTATTAGACAAGAATAGATTATTTCTTAATAACACGGGTAAACAAACCAACTCTCAAATATTAAAATATTGACATATGTATAATAAGCAATGGAACTTTATAGCAGTTGTAAAGGCCTTCCTAGTAAGAAGGCTCCCACATGAGTTGGATAGAGACTATGACAGAATAACTCTAAATTCTCTCTCTCCATCCTATATTAATATAATACTAACCACTAAAAATTAAGTAATCAGTTAAAACTAAGAAAAATGTTTTTAAATGTAATTATAGTTTTTAAATATAATTATAATTACATATCATGGTGGACAACATATTTTCTACCCTCTACATGCAAAGCCAACGTGTTGTTATTAAATATTAAAACAACTCATTGCGTCATTTTTAATGGAATTGTACTATTCTTAATTTTTTTTTTTTACATATATATATATATTATGTATATTAAATATCTTAATAAGTGAATTGAAAAAATAAAAAATAATTTTTTTAACAAATACTGAAAGACTATGCTCACCCTTTCAATATTTTTCCCATAATATGTTAAACTCTCAAAACACTATTAAACTTTATATGATAAAATTGAAAGTGTCTTATTGTATTATTTTAAATATCAATTTAGATTAATTAAAACCAAACTTATTTGACATGAAGGACACGCCAAAGTGCACAATTTAATAAATAAAAAAACTAGTGTCTTATTATTAATATATTTGAATATAAAAAGAAGTAACATTATTATAGTGACTTAAAATTTTACCTATATATATATATATATATATATATATATATCAAATAATTAATTAATAAGAGAAAATAATAATATATTAAAAAATGAAACATAAAAGGAAGAAAGCTTACTTTCTTCCTTTTATAGGTAAAACATAAAAGACACGAGTTGGTATGAAATCTATGGATTTAAGTGAAAGGTTGTGGCTTTTCCTAGTAACTAAATATTTTCAACCATCACACAATCCACACTTTTTCCTCAATAAATCACAAAGCAAACTTCCAAGTTTAATGTAGGCGAAACCAAAAGCAACATAATCTTGATTCAATGATGTCCTATATGACCAAAAGAGGAAAATAGATTATTAGAATTTAACAAACAATAATAAATAAAAAGATGAAATATTACCATTTCCGCACCTTCATTTGATCGATTGAAAGAGGCAAAGACCCATTCAAAGCCACAAAATTAAGTGCCTAGGGAAGAAGAACCCATTTGATTTGAAACCCAACAAGCATGCAGTGTTTGAAATATCGAAAAATTTCGGCGATATTTCTCCGAAATTTTGCTTATCGGCCGGCTCGTCACCGATTATCTGTAGATGGAAATTTCGGTAATTTTCGGGAATATCGGTATTTTTACCGATTTTCGGGAAATTTCCCGACATTTCCTACCAGTCCAGCCCACGCACAAGATACAAAATCTGTCCAATTTTTTTTTTTTTTTTTTTTTTTTAAAAATCAAATAAGATGCTATTTGGTAATCTGATCATGATTTGCAGGTGAAGGTTGTGTTTTTCAGCCTGGCTAAAAAATCGTGGATCTAGAAAACATGAAATTTAAATCCAGTGGCATAAAAGCAAAGAGACCCCTAGAACAGATCCAGAAAACACAGGGAGCAACAAAAAAAAGCAATTTTTTTTGTTTTGCTTGGGGGTTTTGCATGGATTTTCTCGGAAATCAAACGAGGATGAATTTTCCCGAAAATCAAATGGGGGATAGATTTTCTTGGGAATCAAACGGGGGTTGAAAAAAAAAATTAAAACAAAATAACATGATTAGATTAGTACCTGCGAGGATTGAGAGTGGCAGAGGAAAATAAGGCATTTTTAGGGATTCTCTCGTCTGGGCGGCAACTTCAAACAAGGGCTTCTCGATGCCTCGAGTGACAGAAGTGGGTGGCCTTTTGAGTTCAACCATTGGACTACACTAGTCTTTGATAAAATGTGTTCAATTTAAATTTGTTAAGATTTTAATATATATATATATATATATATATATATATATATATATATATAATTGATTAATAAAATATAAAAATCAGTATTATAATTTTTTTAATAAGTCTTTTTTTATATTATTTATATGATAATTAAATACAAAAAATAAAAATATTAAAAAAAATCATATATATATATATCATTGTTTATTTCATACCATTAAATGTATTTGAATTAAATAAATTATAGTTTTAATATTAAATGTATCATAATTTATCTCATTAATCCTATTCTAAAAATTACTATCACTTCATTTTTTATTTTTTTCTATTTATCCTTTTAATTTTGAATGTTTTTATTTTAAAATATTAAAATATAAATTTATTTAAAAAAAACTAAAATATAAATAATAATGATAATTATAAAGTTTTAATATTTTGTAAATTAAAATTAATTTGATAAGATAAATAATAAATTATATATTAAGACCTATATATCCTTGCATATAGATATTTTTCTTCATAATAATATCAATGTTAATTACATTTACAATATAACTTTAAAATGTAAATTTGTATTTATTTTATAATTTTTTAGAATTTTTTGAATATTTTCATGAATTTTAAATAATTTTTACTTTACCATATTTTAGTCAAAATATCCACCAATATTTCTCCGATGCTTCCGATATATTCGTAAAATTCAAGTACCGATATATTCGTGTTTACCGATATTTCAAACCTTGCAAACATGTCATTCCAAAACAATACGAATATGAATGTAAGAAACCTTAAAAATTATTACTTTAATTTTGATTTTAATTTTAATTTTCAGTTAAAGCAAAAAATATGAAGCTATCCCGAATTTGACCTTACCATCCACCTAATTAATTTTTATAAGAAAGTGTTACTTTTTAATATTCAAAAAGGCTTTTATTTATTTATTTTTAAATCATTCCCAAATGAAATTTATAAGAAACAAAGAAAAAGTTTGCTCTAATATTAGAAAGAAATACAAAATTTAAAACATGGATTGAAGCGATTACAGAACTTTGTTACATATTTAAAATTAGGATCTCCTAATTTCTTACAACTCCAATCTCCAATATCCATTCTTGATCTAAAATCTAACCTAAGGAATGGTTGTCTACTCATAATACAGGACATGAAATATAATTTGTTTTAGCCAACATCAAATTCAATGCATTAAAATCAAAGAGCAAGTGAGGATCCAGATTTCTTCCTATGCATGGTATTTGACAGTGGTCCATATGAAATTCATTTCTAGTTAAAGCATTTTTATTATATAATTTTAGATGTGTTTGCTCTTTTATTGAATAAAAAAAGCTAAAATATATATATATTTTTTCTATTTAGTTAAAAATAACCTATTGATATCAAACCAACATAACTAAACTAAGCCTATTAATAATAAGTTCACTTTAGTTATGTTGGTTGATATCAACATGTTACTTTTAGTTGAATAAAAAAAAATCAAATATTTTAATTTTTTCTATTCAATCAAAAAAATAAACATCATCTTAGTTTTAGAAATACCCCCTGTATTTCAAATCAAAATTAAAGAACAACCTTTTCATTTCAATAATACAATAATATAGTTATTATTATTATGGCTTAAAATCAGCCTATCATTTGAGCAAACACATGTATACATACATACATACATACATACATACACATATATATAATGCCAATATCATCATTTTAGGCTATGGAATAAATCTTTCATGCAAACATTTCAATGATTCCTTTAAATAACAGAAATAGATATTTAATTTACAAATTTTATGTAGAGATAGGATAAATATATATATATAAACTCCTCTAGCAAGCCCAATGATTAAAACCTAAATAATAATATTTTTAATACTTAAACTATATTCATATTTAATATTTGGTTTTAATTTTACCTTTTTGCTTTATTTTATATTAAGTCCCTATTTTTAGGTTTAATATGTTTTTTTTTTAGTATTTTCCTCTTAAGTTTTACAAATGTATATCAAATGTTGGAAGATGCCTTTTTATATAATTGGATACCATTTTTTATTTATTTATTTTTTGCACAATTACCATATATTCCCCACCCTATGATTGTCGTATGGTTCATACATCATTAACCATCTAATAAGAGAGCTTAACATATTCTAGTCGTTTTCATGCTAAAGAGGGTCCACAAGTTGTTGTCCATGCCAAAAAAAATCAAGCAAAAGTTGACTTCAAATCTTGACTAGTTGCCACTAGTTGTCCAAATTTGCCCCAAGGTTCATTCACCTTTCTTATCTTATGAATTGGTGTGAAGATAACTCCATATAAAGGGAGGAATGTTGATTGAAGAAGGGGGTAAAAATATGATGTCAAATAGAGTAGTAGATGTAGAAATGCAAGAATAAAGAGGAAGAATATACAATCTTGTTGTAGTTCTTAATTTTTATTTATTAAGATTGTGTTTGGTTTTTAGAAAATGCAAGGGAAAGGAAAAAAAATACTATGGAAAGTTATTTTTCCTTAGTTTGGGTGACATGAAAAATATGATGGAAAAAATATAAAAGAAAATACTAAAGAAAATATTGTAATATTTTCTCTTCTACTTTCCTTAAAAATTAGTGAGGAAAATAAGAGAGAAAAAGAAGGGAAAAGTTGGAGGAAATTTTATCGAGCTCACATTATCTTCTTCATCAAGTCTCTAATTCACCTAACTTCCTCTTCACTAGTAGTTATGGCTTCCCACCACCATCGACCCTTTCAACAACCACTACCATACTCCAACCATCTTCCAGTACCTCCAAAAACCAACCCTCTTTAGGTACACAAATTCCCATGGATGAATTGCATTCTTCAAATCTAGTCAATGTGTTTGAATCCATGCCTTCATATCAGGTATGGATTGAATTCCTCTCTTAATGTTTTTGTAGATGTAGGTCTTCTCCCAATGAATATATATATATATATATATATATTTCATTTTTAGAAATCTTAACACCTGAATTTTGTAGATATGAAAAATTTGATACTACTCTTTGTAATTGGATTTCAATGTTTCTCTTGTGTTTGCATTTTTTAATTCATGTGCTTCCATTTGATTTTGAATCAAGAATTTTTATTTTTCGTTTCATACTATAAGACTTAATAGCAACAATGAGGACATTAAATGCTTGAGGAATTATCTATAAGGGAATTTAACACACTAACGATGCTATTGCTATAACCAAAGAAAACATAACTTAGAAAGCCAAAAAGAAAAGAAAAGAAAAAAGCATGCAAAACAAGTATAATAATAGTATTGTGGATTGGGTATGAGAAAATTATAGAAGAGAGAGCATTGTTGATGTGGTAGAGTTGCAATTGAATGAGATTTTCAACAAGGAGCAAGATGTCCCTTTTGTGCAACCTTTTATCTTACCTTATTGGGATTTGTCTTGTTATAGCTTTTTATGTTAGCTTGGGCAGTGAAAACTTCATGAACTAAAACTATCTACTTGTCCTTTACCACTAGATAGTTTCATTCTTAATAGAAATGTAGTGAGTATTCTTAGCAAATACAACTTGGTTTGGTGGTACATTTTCTCCTCAATACTTTATTATCATGATAGAACTTGGTAAATGTCTCTTAGATCAATTCTGTGAAGTTTACAAATTCCCTCTTAAAAGTTCTAAACAACTTATCCAACTTTAGAAGCCTTCCTAATTAATACACAATCAATTACATATGTTCAAAATATCATTCTCTCTTGTAGTAGCTCTTTAGATTATTCTTGCAAAATTTCCTTTGTTGTGGAAGTCTTTAGTGCATGCATGCAGTTAATCGACTTGAAGCATTGTACTAAGAAAGTGCTTGAGATAAGCCTCTATATTGAGCTAATAAACAATTCCATCAACTTCAAACTTGATTACTTTCATTTGACCCCCAAATCTTCAATTTCCATTGTTTAATAGATAAGCCTAAATAGCCTTGGAGAATAGTTCATAGGCCACCCCATTAGCATTTGTCTCAAATTATACTGGAAAAATGTCTCCATATACTATTGGTAAACGTCCCCAATAGCAAAACTTGTCATGAATGTGCCATTGGTTATTTCTACTTGAATTACTTTATTTTGGTAGTGCAGTGAAACTAGAGATCAAACTAGTTTAAGTATTTGGCTTATGAAAGGTTCGACCTAGATCACTTACTAAAAGTGGATTGGCAAACAAACCAAGTAGTAGAGGAGTGGGACAAATATAATTGCTTGGATTTTTGAAAGGAATTTGAAATTCCAAATGACAACAACCAATTTTTTAAATAAATAATAATGGAAATAAAACTTATGAAAATTTATTCTTTTAAGAAAATCCAAAATTACCATTTTAATTTATTTTATTTGAAACAATACATTGGTAAGCTATCTTAATCATGAATTATCTATCATATATTTTTTCAAAAATAATTTATTTCTTTATTTTAGAATCTTGTTCTAAATAGAAAGATTTTATTTCACAAAGACCTGAAAAAATAAAACTTCTTCCTTAAAATAAAAAGATTCATATAGATCTAAAATCTAAAAAGATTTATTTAAAAAAAATAAAATCTCTAAGAGTTTAATTTTGAAAAGGAAGTAGGTTCCTTATTTGTTTCCAACTTGTCTTTACCTAAAATAAAAATTTCCTAAGTCCTAGCACATTCCAATTTAATAAATTATCTAAAAAAAAAGAAAAAAAATGAAAATTCATTAACTTAAGAATACTAAAATGTATTCTATGCCAAAAATAAAAAAGTATAAAAGAAATGAAAGGAAATTAAATAAATAATTCTCATGGCCTTAGGGATCTTGTTGCAAATTTGGTAACTAAAACTTGGATAGAATCCAAATTACTAAAATAGCCTTGCAACAAAAGATAGGGTTAGTGAAAAAAGAAAAACCCAATGAGCCTAATTGCCACTAAAAGAGCCTAAAAAGAGGCCCAAAAAAGAGCCCAAACAACCAAAAGAATCTAGTAAGATCTTTAAGATAATATGAATCTTGGTGTTCATAATGGTCTTAAGGGCAACTTGTTTAGTTGACTTGCCCTTATCACCAAATAACCCTTGCAACTTTGAAGAGAATATCATAGACTACGACAATAGACATGAGTTGCTTTTGCAACACATTATCTAAAGACCCAAGTATGAGAGACTTAGTCTTTTGATCCATCTTATGACATCTTGGATATGCTTCTCTTACTTGATGATAGGTTTGTTCAAAGGAAATAACAAACTTTACCAAAAACAACTTTTATGCAATTAATACTATATCCAGATTATTTCTAATCTAAAATTAGGTCCAATTTAAACAAAAAATAAAAGATGATAGGTTAAAGATATGATATCCATAATAAAAATAATAATTCCATTCATTAATAAAAGGAATTGAGCATTCAAGGCAAATGGGTAATTAATTTAGTAAGACTGTAGTGCTCTCAAACTACATGTATCCATGCAAGGTAACCTAGTATCATAAGAATCAAGCTTACTTTAGACAGGTTATGACTCTTATTACTAGGTAGAGACCCTCCCTAATTAATCAACCTGACATAAACTTCCAAAGGTTATCCTAAGGCATTGATCAACATACCTTTATGTTGAGCCCTTAGCCCATGCAAGTGGGACCACTTTAGGTGATTCTACCACTTCATGTCTAAGTTGAGTGTGTAATCAAGATCCTTGACATCCATGTTACCAAGTGAAGAGTTCTATCTTTAGGATTGGTCACTCCCATTATAAACATATATAGTCTTGTCCATAAAGGATAGTCCATATCCCTTGATTCCTTGGGCCACCCCATCTTTAGGATGGAAATGAAAATGGGCTCGATTTTGGAGGCTATGGGCTTGCCTATGGCCCGCTCCCACTTAATATTTTGGAAGAGAGCCTTTAAAATAATTTTGGTAACTATCTTATAATAAATTATTTGTCATGAAAATTTTCAAAACTTTTATTTATTA